>NC_143188.1:16190267-16341250 GCF_047325235.1 Durio zibethinus | reverse complement strand
CCCCTTTCTTTTGTATAGAAAGAAAGCCTCTGCATTTGTGTTTTGTAACAATCTCTCTGCTAAGCCTCTGCATTTCCGTCTAAGCCAAGTGCATTTGCTCTCCATGAGGTTACAATCTTCATCTTCCTCTAATCCTCTATCTTTTTCACGTTTTTACATCTATTGCTTTTCAAGTCAGTTTTGAGACAAAAATCTAACAAATCTTTTCTTAATTTTTTAAAAATCCCTAACTTTTTCCTCTCCAGTTTCAGCTCAATAGTTGTCATCTTCTCCGTTAGCGCCATTTTGAAACAGTTACTTCCTATCTCTCCTCATTTTGATTCTGATTTTGTAATGAACGAAATGGTTAACAATATATATATATTATTTCGATCCAGATTAAGTTTTATTTGATGCAGCTTATCTTGATTTTGTTGTTTGGTCAAGCTCAATCTCAATTCTAAGTGGTTTTTTCTTGAGATTTGTGATTTGGTACAATGTGTGAACAATAAATTTAACCGATTGAACCTAGTTCCTTGAAGAATTGGTTGTGAAGTCAGTAAACTATAAAAGTGTAGATTCTTGAAGGCCTTTGACAATGTCTTGTGCTACATTAGTATGATGACAGTGTCTATTTTCCATTCTTTTAAGTTCCCGTAAATGGAAAGAATTGCATGTTTGCAGCAATTGCTGGAAAGGACCAAACGTGGGTTTAATTGAAGTTTAGGGAATGAGTTGTGGTGTATGTTGTTCTATATTTTATTAGTTCTTACATTTTGAATTAGAGTTTCTTGAGCTCATAAGCACCTTCACCTACTTAGAGTTTTTAACACATTTTCGCTAAATTGTTTAGATGTGATCGGGTTAGCCTTATTGAAGGCAAGGGCATTGAGAAGGATCAATATGGATTTACCCTTGACAATTTCTCAAATTTAATTAATACGAGCAAGGATATAAAAGATGAACCATTTGTATTTGCATCCCAAGCAAAACAAGTATTTTATGTACGAGATCCTTGTTATGAGAACTGAAAATTTGTATTGAATACAATACCAAGAGATTTGTATGATATGGGTGTGGAATCAAATAAGGAAGAAGGTTGAATTTACTATTATTTGTTTTCTTGTTATTAAGAGATTTCATTGATGATCAAATAGGTAACTCGTGAATTTGTTTTTTTTTTTTTTCACTTTATCTTTATATATGTATTCCTTCTAATCTGTTTGTTCTCTTTTGTGCAGCTTTTCTTAGCAGCGTAAAGGCCTCTTCTAAGGTGACCCTTCCCTGCCATTTTCTCTCTTTTCTCTCCCCTTCCTCTGATATTTTGCTTGCCTGTCTCATGTTATGCACACAGAACGAATATAGCTTTAGTTTTAATGTTGGTATAAAAGTTGTTTGATGTGAATGTATCTGCTATTACTTGAGAATTGACCTGATGCGACTGAAATAAGAATGCTTGTGGTTCCTTTTATATTTTCCCTACTGATGTCGTCTCTTTATCATTTGATTTCCTGGTTTTTGTTGTTTCAGTTTCAACTTTATAGTTAATATCTTTGTCTTGACTTTCCATCTATGTTAGTTTCAAAATATTTTAGACATTCTGAATTGAGTTTGCTTTTAATGCAGCAAGATTTCTTCCAGAAGCTTATGGAGCTATTCAGAATCTGCTACTTGGAAAATATAGATGGTCTTCAAATGATATTTAAAATAGTCAAGATGATAAGTTAATACTCTTTCTCACTTGAATGCTCTTATTTCTTAGTTAAGGCATGCTTGTATTTTACAGGTGATTCATGGATCTGTGGTTTATGTTACTATTTGTTTTACAGTTTTGCTCAACAGTCCTCAAGTTTTGGAGAAAATTTTTAGGGATGAATTAATTATGGATATCATTTGTTATCAGATTTATTACCTGCGACTATTGCTGGATTGACTTGAATGTTTAATTTGCAAATTTACTTATATAACTTCTAAACTGTGACCTATTAATCCAAAACTAGAGTCCTAGCTTCTTCATAATAACTTCATATTTTAAAAGTTGCATAGAATTGCTAAGATACTTTTAACTTTTATTGCAAGTAGTTATGATGTGTAATTTTATGTCATTATTGAAGAACACATGTCAGTTTTTGCAAGTGATTGATTATACGAGAAGCAATTCTTTACATGAAATTTTTAGGTGGAACAATTATCTTGCATTGTTCATCGGGTTGAAGTTGTTTGATGCTTGTTCTATTTTCATGTTTATTTGCTTTACAATTGATTAATTTTCTAAACTGCATGTTGGGTTGCCATTTAGTATCTACTCATGTCTTTAGTTGTGTAATTTTTGCATTTGATTGCGTTTTTCAGGATGTTGTTTTGACAAAGGTGTTGAATGAGGCCACAGTTGCCAGTCTCAATTTTATAATTCATTCAAATAATGCTATTGTAAGATTTTTAGTATTTGTTGATAATATATTAGGCTTTTTGTTTCTTTTACACTAACTGCGGTATCGTATTGTAGGTTATTCTTTGTTGAAGGATGACAGTACCTTTATTCAGGAATTATTTGCAAGTTTGAGATAAAAAAAATGGTAATTGTTGGCATTGAAATGAAGTTTTATTGTATTATTTTTCATTGGTTATGAATGTACTTCCTTTACCATGAAGCTAATGTTTTGAGCGGCAGATCTATGGATATTGATCAAACTTTGTTGACTTTCAGTTCTCCTAGCCCTCCTTTGCTTGTAATTTGTCTTTGTTATTTCTAGCTCTTTTCATGGGTTTAAGCTCTATGGTTATTCCATTTTATTTGTGTATGCCCTAATCCTATCAGCTTATATTTTCAATAGGTATATTTCCTACACGAATTTTGCAATCTAAAAATGGTTTTTTCCTTAGAAATTGCAAAAGTTGGGACTTGCATAACTTCATTTCTCATGCCTTCATTCTCTACTAATTGGTATGAATTATTTTTTATTTTTTTTAATTCATGTAAAAAAATAAAGACTTTTAAGAGCAATTTTAAGTTTAATATAACTTACTCAATAAATATAAAAAATCTAAACAAAATATCACTCTTATCGGTATTTTAAAATGCCTTCAAAAGTTATTTATTTATAACGGCAATTTAAAATACCAAAAAAAGTTATGTCAGCAAATACATGTGTAATTTCGATACAGATAACTAAATCGTCCAAAAGTTTTCACTAATACTCATCTAATTTGCAGTCAATCGACGGTCAAAAAATTGTTGGCAATGGTAATAGCAGCACTTTTTTTTTTTTTTTAATCTTTTTAAGTGTTAGTAAAAATGACTTCTTGTAGTGAATACATCTTCCATCACACAACATTTTTCAACTCACTTTTTTTTTTCTTTTCATTTTCATCCACAACGTTAGTGTACCATATAGACAAAACATGGTTAGACTTAAGAACATGCTTACGCTAGAAAAAAGTTAATATATACAACTTCTTCTACGTTCTAGACACCTAAAATATATGAAACCTCTTTAGAAATTTCATGTTATTTTTTATTTGGTCTAAAATCGCGCAATTGGAAACTTCAGACAATAAAAATCTTCTTATTTCAACTATAAGATTTTTTAAAAAATTTTTACTACGAATCAATTTCGATGTGTAATTTATCACTTTTATTCAACGAGAAAAGTTATCATTTATAGATATATATTATATCCAAAATATTAAATTTAAATAATTTATTAAATGGAATTATTTGACAGCAGATTAAAATTTATTAAGCACTTATATTTGGAACTATGACTTAATTTAAAAAAGAAAAGATAAATTATATTTGAATTGAAAATTTGTGCAAAATTTTCAATTAGAGATAAATCCTTGACACTCAAATATAAAAAAATTAAAGTTTAAATTATATTAGAATGATCTAAAAAAAATGTTTTTTAGGCATCAATTAGAGACAGGCCACATATAATTATTTAGAAGCTTTTGATGAATATTATACATTTACCAAGATTAAAGCAATTCTTATTTAAATCTTAATACTGGTTAAATTATTTAGAAATAATTAAGTAAATAAAATTAAAAAGAAATTAGGAAAACCTAAAGTAATTTCCTACATTTTCATCTAAAAAAGTCGAACATGGTTAGCACCTTAAAACCTTATGCTCGGACAAATCTTCCACTTCATTTTTATTTATTATTAAAATATTAAAAAGATTTTTATATTAATATTTTACTATTTTTAAACATATTTTAAATTAAATTAACAAATATTGTTTAACAAGAAAAAAAGCAATTAACCTTGAACAAAATTTTAAAAATTTTGTTCAAGACTTGATTGAATCGAGAATAACAGATGGTCTGACACATAGATGAGTCTAATAACAAGGTATCATAGAAACATTTACATTATTTTATATAACCAATGTTCAATTTATGATGGTAAATTATAAAAATGATTAATACTATGAATGGTTTTTAAATTATAATTAAATATTTAATATAATACTTAAATTTGGAACATTTCTAATTTAGCACCTAAATTATAAATTTTAAAAATAGTGACATACTCATTGAGTTATTTGCAAGAAGTGAGTAATTGTGGAGGTGCAAAAATAATTGGCTTTCTTAATTCTCTAAAAATATAATATTTGAAAAAAAAAAAAAACTGACCATGAACTAAGAGGAGCCGAGCATGGTTGAAGTATAGAAATCTTCGGTTTGGTGGGCTCTGCATTTCATTTTTATTTGTCAATAAAATATTAAAAATATATTTATACTAATCTTTTAAGATTTTTAAATATATTCTAAAATAAAATTAAAAAATAAATTATTTTATAATAGAATAACACAATCAATCAGAACTAGACTTCAAAAACTTTGGCAAGTCAAGGTCCTTGCTTAAGTTCTATTTCCTTTCCTCCATACCAAAAAGGAGATATAGTGTCTTTCGCTGTCTTCTCTCATGATGGTAAATGTTAGGAATTGAAGGTTACGTTTGTTTGCAGAAAATTACTTCCGAAAATTTATTTATGAAAAATATTTATATTTTTTGAATTAAAAGAAATTTTTTGTTGTTAGATAAATTAATAAAAAAATATTTTTTGTTATTTGGTTGTTTTCTAAAAAATCTATTTTTTAAAACAATAATATTAATATAACTATTAAAATATTAAAAATTATTTATTATTAAAATATATTGAAAAATTTATTATTAAAATTATTAATATTAAAAAATAATTATATTTTAATAATAATATTTAATATTAAAATATTATGTTAATATAAAAAATACTTAAAATAAAATTATTTATTATTCTTTATATTAGTTATTAATATATTAATATTTATTTATTAATATAATATTATTTATAAATAAAATTATACTAAAAAGTATTGATAAATAGTTTTATTTATAAACAATTATTTTTCAAAAAATGTTTTTCCTTTTCTAATTTTGTAAGATAATTTCTAAAAAAAAATTTATTTTTCACTGATCAATAAATTATTTTTCGTTAACCAGTTTTCTATCAAACAAATACTTAAAAATATGAAAATAAGTTTTCGAACATCATTTTTCGTGAAACAAACTGAGTCAAAACTTGTAAATCAATTGAATAAACTAATTTATTATTTAAATCAGGCTGACATACTTTGGAAAAATTTTGAAATGAGATAAAGTACGTACCTTTGCGTGTAAAACGAAGCACAAGACGTTTTATTTTCCACAAATTAAATTGTTATTCACGCTAGAGTAAAACCAACGGTGAAGATATGACTATAACTAATGTGAAGTGTCAAGCAAGTAGGAGTTAATTTGTCAATAACTTTCTGTAGGGGCTAGCCAACAACCAACATTGTAGTTGCATTTAAGAGACCATATTTACCTTTTTTACTTACTGACACATAAAGTCTAATATCAAGCTATCATAGAAACATTTACATTATTTTATATAACCAACGTTTTATTTATGGTGGTACATTATAAAAATAATTAATATTACCAATGATTTTTAAATTATAATAAAATATTTAATATGATATTTAAGTTTTAAATATTTTTAATATAATACCTGAAGTATAATAAATTTTAAAAATAGTAACATCCTAATCGTGTTATTGACAAAAAGTGAGTAATTGTGGAGCTGCAAAAATAATTGACTTTCTTAATTCTCTAAAAATATATTATTTGAGAATAAAAAAAGAGGAGCCGAGCATTTCATTTTTATTTATCATTAAAATATTAAAGATATATTTATACTAATCATTTAATAGTTTTAAATATATTATAAAATAAAATTAAAAAATAATTTTTTATAATATAATAACACAATCAATATGAAGTAAACTTAAAAAACTTTGGCAAGTCAAGTTCTTGCGTTGACTCTGTTTGGTTTCCTTTCTTTTTTACCTAAAAGAGTGTTAGTGTTTTCCGCTGTCTTCTCTCATCGATAGTAAATTCCAGGATTGAAACTTGAATAAACTAATTTATTATTAAAATCACATTTCCTTGAAAGTGGCCGACGTACTTTACCAAAATTTTTTAATGTAATTAAACAATTATAATATTGTAATAAAAAAATTATAGGTGAAATGTTCCCAAACTGATTTGCTTATTTCAATTAAATTTGTTATTAAAATGTTAAAAATATTTTATATTAATATTATAAAATTAAAATTAATTAAAATATATTATTTATTAATATAATAAAATTCTTAAGTTGAACTCAAGCCTAAATCATATTTAGGACTGGATCCAAATCATTTGACCAATAGCCTAGAAAGCAGTTGGGTTTAACAAGTACTCCAACTATAATAACTAAGAGAACAATTGTGAAATGAATGATTTTTTATCAAGATTGATCATTGGTAAAAAAAATAATAATAATCAAAACAACTGAATAATAGAAAAATAGTATATTTATAGAAAATTTAAATTAAATCGAACATATATACAATGAGATTTGATCATAAAACCTAATGCTTCCAATCCCTCTTTCTTATTATTGAGACAATTTTGCTCTAAATATGATTTTTAATTTGAGGAAAATAAAAGTCATTGTCTTATTGCAAAATTTTTTTCTAAATTATGTCGGAAACTTTCGACAGAGTGATTTCAGTGACTATTTTATACAAATTTCAATTCCAAAAATAGTAGAATTTACCACAGATGAGCGAAGACAAAGAAAGAGACTAACACTCCTTTTGGTAAGAAGGAAAGGACGAGGGGAAAAAAGTTCTAATATTTTTTTTACTTTCCCTTTTCTTTCTTTCCTACAACACGGAGTCTAAACGATCGAAGACCACCTTGATTGTCTATATATATTAAGCTTGATGCAAGGCTTATCGTTATATATTTAGAACTAGCAGTTAAGAGAGAATTGAAAATAAAAAGATCATATATAAAGAAAAAGAGATGATGGAACCCAAATGGTTGTTGTTGAGTGTGTTGTTGTTGTTGTTAGAAGGATGCAGATGGTATAGTACTGATGCCTGTTGGGAGGAAGAGAGGATTGCTCTCTTGCAACTCAAACCTTTCTTCAATCCTCACAACGATCTGAACAGCTGGGTTGATGAGATCAAGGGTTCAGATTGCTGTCAATGGGATAGGGTCGAGTGCAACACCTCCTCCTCCTCTTCCAAGCGAGTCATAGGACTCTTTCTTGATTATTTAAGATGGTCCAAAAACGAAAGATGGTATCTTAATGCCTCTTTGTTTCTTCCTTTCAAGGAACTGAAGCATCTTTATTTGACAGGGAATAACATCGCTGGTTTTGTTGAAAGTGAAGGTCGCTTTTGCCTTTTCATCTTCAATTATTTCATTGTTAATTTGCAATATGAAAATTCATTCATCAGTTCTTCATTTTTACAATTTCATATTTAATTCTATTTTTGTTTTATTGATGAAAAGCCACTAAGTCCTTATTATATATTTAAATGAACTCTCTTGCAGGTTTTGCAAAGCTAAATTTGGAGATCCTTTATTTAAGTTACAATTACCTCAATGATACAATTTTATTATCTTTGAGTCAGCTTTCATCTCTCAAGGATTTATATCTAGCAGGAAACTTGTTCACAGGATCAACTTATGCAAACGGTAGAGTTAAAACCAATCTAATTATGATTATGAATTATATACATTAATTAAAATACTAATCTTTTTTCGTTACAGGTTTTCAATGGCTTTCAAGACTTAGTAATTTGAAAACTCTTGATTTAGGGGACAATTCTTTGAAAAATAACATATTGTTTCATATGAATGGTCTTTCATCTTTAAGGATTTTAAGTTTGAGTACAAATCACTTGGAAGGAACCACTCATATTCATGATAAACTTGCTTTATCTTTCTTTTACGTTCAAATCAATTGTTGTTTTAGAAAAAAGGTGTTGCATATCATTTGCTTTAATATGAACTATTAAGTATTCATTGGCATTGAATAGGATTGAATAATTTGACAAATTTGAAGAACTTGGATTTAAGCAGCAATAGAATTGAAAGCTTTCAACCATCAAAGCAAGGTATAAATATATATTTCAATTCACTTAATTAAGTTCTTAATTACGTGATCAATGTATAAAATTTTCCATTAACAATGGCATATAATAGAAATATTCTTCTACAGGAAAGGAGATGCAACTAAGGATGACCAATTTGGAGGTTCTTGATTTAAGTAGTAATCTCTTCAAGAACGACACTTTTGCATTCCTTTCTGGCCTTCCAAGTCTAAAGACCCTGTATATGGGGGACAACCAGTTGCAAGGCTCAATAGATATTCAAGGTAAAGCTATTACAGTTTTTTTTTTTTTTAATTCTGTTTTAGAACCTTTTTGCTCATAAAATAGGTAAAATCTCATATCACATTTGGGGATTTTTCTTCTTCACTTAAAGCTTTAGATTTGTCTTGCCGTTTACTTCATTATAAAGTCATTAAAAATATTCAGTAAAAGATTATTTGAGTAACCAGGCTAACATAATGATTATTTGAATTGAACTTGGACATAGAATTGAATAATTTGATGAATCTGAAGAAGTTGTATATATGCTGCAACAAAATTGAAAGCCTTCATTCCTTACAAGGTATGCATTTATATTTGCTCAATTAGTTAAGTTGTTATATATAATTAAATATTATGTAAATCTTTTTTTAGTGATGAAATTATGCAAACCTTATGTAGATAGTGGGAGACAGCTGAACTTGACCCATTTAGAAGAATTTGATTTGAGTGATAATCTCATTAATGACAACATATTTGCATCACTTAGCTGGCTTTCAAATTTGAAGTCTTTGGATGTAAGCTTCAATCAGTTAAATGGATCAATAGATATGAAAGGTAAAATTATTATTTTTGCAAAAATTTTGAATTTGTTAACAAAAATCTTAATTCGTGTTTCAAGATGATATAACAAATAAGTTCATCTGTTTCTTTTCTTTAAGGATGAAATTATGTAAATTATTTATAGATATTGGGAGACAGTTAAAATTGACCAATTTCTAAATGCTTTATTTAAGTCATAATCTAATTAATTATTACTTTTCAACCAAAATTTCAACTCTATTATAAATACTTAAAAAAAACAAATTTCAAGTTTTCAAGTGATTTAATGACGTTTATTTTTTTTTTTCCAGACTTGGGTGCTTTTATCAACTTAGAGGAACTGGATATGAGCTCTAATGATCTGAATGAATTTGTGGCCTGTAAAGGTATGGATTTAAATAAATTTTCTATTTTTATTTGTGAGGTTTATAATGATGTAGATGTTTTAATGATCAACAAATTTAGCATATTAAAATTTAATACTCAATTTTTTAATGGAAGAAATTAATTATTATTATATGCTTTTTACTACAATACTACAATTCTCTAATTATAATAAAGAATTACGTAAGAATCCATCATTTATAAGTGTGAACTCCACATAAAATTTTGTTAGACCTCATGCAATTTTGAATTGTGATTGCTTAATGTATTACAATGATTATAGGTGAAATGCTCTTATTAAAATTAATGCCCAATTTTTTAAAGGAAGAAATTCATTGTAATTTGATTACTAATTAGAAAATGATATATATTTGCCTTAGATAATTGCTTTCTTTAAGAAGTGTTGCAACGGCATATCAAATATTTCCCTTTTTGTTTGTGTTAGCTTGTTGTGTCTTAGAGTTGGACTTGTTTGCCTTTTGTCATTCTGTTTTAAATTACTACGTATTCTTATTACCGTTTAAAAAATTTTGCCTTTTCATGTTACCGTTTTGTTTGATTTTCATCTTTTTGATTGTTTCGTATATTAAAATTTATATTAAAAATATTTAACGATTCAATATTCTTCTCTATTAAAAATTCATCTTGCATTAATCTTGAATATATAATCTTATCTACAAAAATGAAAATTTTCACTTATTTATTTTTTTCATTTACAGAGTATAAGAGTTTGAAAAAGTTAAAAGTTCTTCGTCTAAATGCGGTTTTCACCAATGGAAGCATTCCACGACTACTAAAATTAGTATATGCATTCCCATCAGTTAAGACCTTCTATCTACAAAGGAACTACTTAAACAAGACTATGGCTACTCAAGATCAAGGTAAGTCATAAATTTATTCCAAAAGAACTTAAATTAGTAGTTGTTTGTTGATTAACATCTAATAATACCTCCTATGCTATGATTACTCAGAATTGCATGTGTGGAGCAATGTGGAGGAAATATTTCTAGACGGTTCTTATCTCAACAACAACATTTTCCAAAGCATTGGAGTATTCACTTCTCTTAAAACTTTGTCTTTATGTAACTGTGGACTTATGGGTTCCTTACCTAATCAAGGTAAATTGAAGACTTTATAATTTCTCCAATATAACTCATGGAATACATCTATTTCCAATAATCTTTTATTCTATTTCTTTCATCTAATATCTTTTATATATATTTTGTTTTGGAAATCAAAATTTAATTAAAATTTCTTCCATGAATTTATAAAATTTTCAGGTTGGTGTGATTTAAGGAACCTTGAAGAGTTGGATATCAGTGAGAATGCACTTGAAGGGATACTTCCTTATTGTTTGGGTAACTTGACATCTCTTCATGAGTTATATATCTCTGACAATCAATTTACTGGAAATTTGACTTCTTTAGCAAATCTTTCATCACTTAGACTCCTCTCCCTTTCAAGAAATCATTTTCAAATTTCAATGCCATTCTTGTCACTTGCAAACCTTCCAAATCTCAAGATTCTCTTGGCTGATGAAAACAAGATGGTAATGGAACCTAATTCCTTTCACACTTCAATTCTGAAGTTCCAACTAAATTTCATCAGTTTGTCAAAGTGTTCAATGGATAAAGGACTTAGTCTACAACCTCTTAAGTTCCTTTATTACCAATATGACTTGAGATATGTTGATCTTTCTTATAACTATTTCAGTGGAACAGTCCCGTTATGGTTGTTAGAAAACAACACAAAATTAAAATATCTCTTCTTGTTAGGTAATTCTTTCACTGGTCCTTTTTTGTTACCACAGCTTCTTAATCCTTATATGTCTTTAATTGACATATCTAATAATAAATTACAAGGTCAAATTCCAACAAATATATGTTCAACCTTTCCAAATTTGAAACGGTTATTCTTATCTAAGAATGCCTTTGAAGATAATATCCCTCCTTGTTTAAGTGGAATGAACACTTTATCAGTTTTAGACCTATCGGACAATCATTTGTCTGGAAGAATATCAGAAGAGTTGATCATAAGAAGCTCATTATTTATTCTTAGGCTATCAAATAACAACCTAAGTGGAAAGATTGTTCCTATGATGTTCAATACAAGCAGGTTGTCAAAGTTGTATTTGGATGGCAATAATTTTGCTAGAGAAATACCTGATATTGACATCTCTGCCACTGATTTTTCACATTCATCACTAGAGGATATTGATCTAAGTAATAACAGTTTTAATGGAAAGCTCCCAAGATGGATAGGGAACGTATCGCATTTGAAGGGATTGGCTTTGTCCAACAATCATTTCGAAGGCTCTATTCCGAAGGAATTATGCAACTTGTATGAGCTTGAATTTTTGGAGCTTTCTCAAAATAATTTATCTGGCTCTATTCCATCTTGTTTCAATCCACCATATTTGAGACATGTCCACCTGAAGAGAAACAGACTAAAGGGTCCATTGGCACTCGCTTTTAACAGCTCTTCATTAGTGACATTAGATCTTGGAGGGAATAATCTGACCGGTAATATTCCCAAATGGATTGGCACACTTTCTGCTTTAAGCTGCCTTCTTTTGAAAGATAATCATCTAGACGGTGGAATTCCAGTTCAATTATGCAAGTTGTATTCATTGAGCATCATAGATCTTTCTGGAAATATGTTTTCTGGTTCTATACCTTCTTGTTTGGGTAATTTAACTCTGGCAATGAAAGAGGATAAGTCTTTGGTAGAGAGTTCTGGGTATAGTTTTGTTGGTCCATTACTTGAATATCCCAATAGCTACATGGAAGAATGGATAGAGTTTACAACAAAAAGTGTGTCATACCCATACGGTGGTAACATTCTTAAGTACATGTCTGGGATTGATTTATCTTGCAACAGGTTAACTGGGCAAATCCCATTCGAACTAGGAAACTTGAGTGAAATCCTTTCATTGAACTTATCACACAATAACTTGATTGGAGTTATACCCTCATCATTTTCAAAACTTAAGCAAATTGAGAGTTTGGACCTTTCTTACAATGGCTTGAGTGGTATAATCCCTATACAGTTAGTTGAGTTGAACTCTCTAGAGGTCTTTAGCGTGGCACACAACAACTTGTCAGGTAGTACTCCAGAACCAAAAGCTCAGTTTGGGACCTTTAATGAAAGCAGTTACGAGGGAAACCCTTTTCTCTGTGGGCCTCCATTGCAAAATAACTGCTCTAAAACTGAGTCAGCATCAAGAGTACCAACTACAGCAGACGATGAAGAAGAAGGTAGTTTCATGGACACATATGTTTTTTGTGTGAGCTTTCTGGTTTCATATGTAATTGTTTTATTGGGAATTTTTGTTGTTCTATACATAAATCCATATTGGCGACAAGCATGGCTTTCTTTCATCGAGAGTTGCATCATTACTTGTCGCTACTCAATTGTGGGCAATTTTCTTGAGTTATACATCCTCAAAAGATGTGCTTAGGTGTCATGGGAGCTCTTATGATTTGCCTTTTGTTTGAATGTGGTGAAGATTTGGATAAAGTTGATTTTTGTTGTTAAAAGAAGTTCGGTAATTTGATCTTTTAAATGAGAGATTTTTTTTAGCAGACTGTTTTTTTTAAAACCTATTTATTTATTGACAAAGAATATAATTTAAACCTATTTTATTTTATTCTTTTAAGATAATTAAAAATATTTTCAAATTTTAACTTGGATTTGTTTTTAGATAATTTTAAAAATATATTCTTTCATATTGATTTGATAATTTTGTAGTGTTTTTTAACAAAAGTCTTATTTTAATTTTTAATGAAAATAACTTAGTAGTAGAAGAGGAGGATTAAAATGTTCTATGTCATTTGAATTAAAAAAAATTTTAATATAATATTTGAATTATAATTTTATTAATTAATATGAAGTACTATTTATCAATCACGTACCATTATTTAAAACTTACAAGATTAAAAGTAAATATCAAATAAATTAATAAATTTATAATTTAAATTATTAAAAATTTTTAAAATTCAAATACTTAATTTTTAATATTTAACTTAAAAATCTATTCGTATATTGAAAATAAACCCCTAAAAAATTATTGAACTACCCCTCTCTTGATTTAATAAGAATTTGACACGTAATTAAATTGACTATTTTATCCTCATACATAATTATAAAAATACATTTTCTTTTATAATTATTTACTATAATATCTCATATCATAATTACAAAAATATTTTTCTCTTAAATTGATTATTATGTCTTCATACTATAATTAAAAAAAATAACTATTTTCTTATAATTATTTACTATAATACCTTCGTACTATAATTATAAAAATACTCATTTTTGTTATTAAATTACAAAAACAACCCTTCATTTATTATTGATCCAAATCACTATAATACCCTTCTAACATAATTATAGAAATACCTTTCTCATAATTGATCAAAATTACTATAATACTTTTCCTACTATAATTACGAAAATACTTTTATGAATGCTGAATAAGAAGTTGATATGTGATACTTTTGTTTCAAAATTAATAACATATATTAAAACAATCATTTGATAGTTACTATAATAACCCTTTTGTTTATTTGATATGATATTAATGTATATTCAAATTTACTATAATACCTTTTACTATAATTACAAAATGCTTATCTTTTTATAATTAATTAAAATTATTATAATACCCTCTTACAATAGTTACAAAATACCCCTCATAGTATAATTGACTAAATTACAAAAATATCATTCCTACAAAAATTATGAAAATACCTCTACCATAATTGGCAAAAAATTACTATAATGCATCTTATATGGAAATGCTTTTATGAGTACTTCATAAGAAATTAACATGTAATACTTTGTTTCAAAATTAATAACATATATTAAAACAATCATTTGATAATTACTATAATAACCTTTTGTTTATTTGATATGATATCGATGTGTGTTCAAATTTAATATAATACCTTTTTATCATAATTACAAAATATTTATCATCTTATAATTAATTAAAATTATTATAATATCCTCTTACAATAATGACAAAATACCCCTCATAGTATAATTAACTAAAATTACAAAAATATCTTTCCCACCAAAATTATGAAAATACCCCTACCATAATTGGCAAAAAAATTATTATAATACATCTTATATGGAAATGCTTTTACGAGTACTTCATAAGATGTTGACATATGGTATTTTATTTCAAAATTACTATAATACCTTTATTAAATTATATATTAGTTTTTAACATAATATAAAATTAATCACATATTAAATTATTAAAATATCATTACAATTGGTTTATAAAAATTTGACATGTGATATTTTATTTAAAAATTACTATAATACCACTATTAAATTACATATGAAAATTTAACATTATATAAAATTAACTACATATTAAATTATTAAAATACCCTTGTCGTTGCTTCATAAATATTTGACATATGAAATTTTGTTTGAAATTCACTATAATAGCCCAATTAAATTACTTATTAAATGTTAAATAACATATATTGAAATAATTCCCATTGAAATTACTATAACACCTTTTTATATATTTGATATGATTCTAACATGTATCCAAATTTACTATAATGCCTTTCAATTATAATTAGGAAAATATGACTCTTTTCATAATTAGCCAAAAATATTATAATACCTTTTTACCATAATTATAAAAATATCTTTCCTACTATAATTGACCAAAATTATTATAATTCAAAAAAAAAAAAACTCTCTTATTACATTTGGTCACAAGTATTATAGTACCCTTCATATTATACTCACAAAAATATCTTTTTTCAAAATTACTATAATACTCCTAATATCATAATTACATAAATATTTTCATAAGTGCTTTATAAGAACTTGATATATGATATTTTGTTTTAAAATTACTATAATGTCTATATTAAATTATGTATTAAATTTAATATATTATAAAATTAATTATATTAAATTATTAAAATATTCTTATCATTACTTTATAAAATTTGGCATGTGTCATTTTATTAAAAATAATTAAAATTAAATGATCAAATAAACTAAATAATTATAATTTTTATTAAAATAAAAAATTAAATAATTTTATATTTAAAAATAAAAAATATTTAATCCTCAATGTAGTGGCGATCGCACATTAGTCTCACATTAAAAAAGCCCGCAACACCAAAGTGCAAAACTTCTCCCCTCTCAGTCGCGCGCCAAACAAAAGCATCCCTCAACCAAAATTTTAGCCCCAAAAAATAAATCTCCTCTCTTTCACTTGTCTCCTCAACGGTCTCGATATTCTCATTTTTTTCTTCTTCACTTTGAAAACAAGGGGTCTTTTCTTCACTTATATTTCCAATATCTCTCTCTATCTCTCTCGATGCCTTAGCCACCTTTCGTCTTCGGAACCCCACAGGGCGAGTTGTCGCCGCCAGCGATATCTGTGGCACTAAACTTCCAAATCTCTCTCTTTCTCCCTCTACAGTTTGGTTTGTCTTTTTCGATTGGATTCTGGTATTATCTTTGAATTTGGATTTGATTACGCAAAAAGGAATAACAACGACGACCGAAAACGACGGCGTCGAGGATTTGTTAGGATTTTAATCTTGATGGCTGGGACTCGTAAAAGGGGAGGGAACAAAGCAAAAGTTAAGAATTTAAGTTTAGGAGATCATGTTCTTGCCAAAGTCAAGGGTTTCCTTGCTTGGCCTGCCAAGGTCTCTTCCCTTTTATTTTGTTATTATTGTTAACTTTTTTTTATCCTGAATTATGGGTATTTTATACTTTGATGACTATAATTTTAATTTCTTATTTGCTTATTTGAACTTATGAATTTGAATAAATCCATGATGAGTTTGGGATTTTTTTAAAATTTTGCATGATGTTGGTAAGTTTATTTTATGCTTACATTGTCTTACTTTGTGTTTTATTTGTTGGTTTTATACTCAATTTGTTTCTTTTAGTAAATTTTGTTTTATTTTGTAAGAGGCCTATTTTGGAGTTCAAGGTTCTGCCATGCTTATGTTAGCTGATTGTGTTTTTAGTGTTTCAGGTTTGGTACTTTGCCTGTTTATCAATTGGGTTACTAAATGCAACTATGCAAGGTCTTTATTTTGGGACTGAAAAAAAAGTAGGACAAATATGTGTATTTTTTTTTTTGTTGCATGATTTGATCCTAGAAAGTGTCATCAGAAATTTAGCGAGAGATTTTCAATTTATTTTTCTTTTTTTATTATTTTGTTACTTAGAACTCAGTTGGTTTGTTGTGATTTTGGTTTACGGTTGGTTTTGAGGTAGATTCTATGGGTTATGGATTTCAGATTAGCTGGCCTGAAAATTGGGAACAAGAACCTGACCCTAGGAAATATTTTTTCCAATTCTTTGGAACACGAGAAATGAAAGCATATTTATGTTCAATTTGTCCTTGTTTGGTGAATAAGGGAGATGGCAACATGATGACTAAAGATATGTGATATGTCTGTTTTAGGGCTTGCATCTGTTTTCTGGTAGGAGGGAAACCACATTTTGCCATAAGATGGAACATGAGATAACTACATGAAAGGTGTTACTGCATAATTTCCGTGAAAAAAATATTAATTTTGTTGTATTCCAAATAACTTGTTACCTATGCTGATCCTAGCAGATAAACCTTGATGTATGCTTTTTAATTTCCTGTCAATGTTGTTAACATAGGATGCTTGCTGACTAGAGGATACATTGAAACTGACTTGATTTATTCTATCTCCTTGCTGTTTGTATGCATTGTTGCTTTTCTTTCCATCCAGCTCCTGTAATCAAGAAATTGTAGAATGCACATTGTAATTACAACAGGGGAAAAATTGTAATCGGGAGTGCTCTATACTGAGTCCTCTATGTGTTAAAGTACTGAACTCCAGGCAGCTCTGTCATTTAGCTTTAGATTACATAATATAAACTCATGGAGCTCACCATTCAAATGTTCAGGGAGTACTATTTGGCAGATTTGATAGTCATGCAGATTTTCTGGGAATTTTGCATCTTAAAGTTTTTTAATATGATAATTTGAGAAATAGTGAGATGTCCTTTAGCTAACCAAGCTTTTCAATCTAGGGTGCAGGAAACCAAATATTGATACAATGACAAATGGTGCAATATTTTTCTACTTCTACATGTTCGTGATATAGCATGTGCATCTCATGTTGCCTTAATTAATCTTTTTTAATGTAATTTTAATATTTGAGTTATTATTTCTTTTGGTCTTTCCTCCATTTTGTGGTGGTTGTTAGCTAAGCAGCTGATGTTAGTTGATGAGGCTGTCTTGGACTTGTGTTGTGCTCAGGAATATCGGTATAGCATATTTGGGTTAGTTAGGATTGGAGGTTCAAGTTTATTCCTAATCTACAGTCTGTTACCAAAGGAGTTAGATACTATGTAGATGTTGAATTTGATAATTGTTAATGGCAATGGAAAGTTTTAAAATCTATTTAGTGGTTTCATTCTCTGACCATTTTGTTACCTTTTCTCATAATTTAAGTATTTTTTTTATGTTGATGTCAACCTATATGGGCAATTATGTGTGCTTTACTCTTGTTTGGTTTGGCTTCTGAATTATCTATCTTCTCTACTTTAGAAAACTGAAGTTGGCGAAACATGGATTTGGAAATTAGATTTTATCTTTTATAGGCTATGGAATGAGTTTGTGACAGCTAACAGTTAAGCTCTTGAAATTTCTGCTTGTAGAAGGTGACAGGTATATATAAGAAAAATTATTTAACAGATCAAAACACCTATTTTAAATAATTTGATTTGTTATTATTATTTTCTTAAATACTGTATTTCAGCAATGCTTAGGCTCTTAATATATGTGTATTTGTGGATTGTAGTGAATGTTGAAGTCATATTGTTCAAGAAAGCAATGTGTTTAGCTTAATTAGTAGGCATGATCATTTCTATATCACCAAATTGTAACTTGCTGAATTTGAATGTTGGTGTAGCTTTTTTGGTGTTTGAATTGAATGGCATTGCAATTTTCATTTTTTTTATTGTTGGTGTTAAATGGATTTGTGATTTAGTTATTTTTGTATGCTATGTTAGAGTTATTCTCACATTTATATTAACATGGAATTTTAGAATTATTTTTTAAATTTATTGTTGGTAATGACCAATCTTGATGGAAGACTTGTTCATAATATATGGCTGTAACACATTTAGGGTGCAATAATGGATCTTTATTTTGTACAATGGAACTTTTATGTTTGTATAATGGATCTCTTGAATGTTGATTGGACAGTTTCTTCAGCTACAAGTATCTTGAAAAGAAATAAAGTTCAAACCAATCCTCTATATATTTGGAAATATAAGGTTTTCAGTTTTACTATCACATCAAGGTTTACTTGAATAAATTACTTAAAGTTGTGTCCGAGTAGCCTCCCAATTCTAATCATGAATTAGAGGAGCATTTCTGGTTCTGTTCATATTCTATATGTTATAGTTGAGCAGTTTGAGATTTTAGGTGAAGTTTGTTAGGCATCAACATGTAGTGGTTTAGATATGGAATGCTCGGAAGCGTTCGAGTAATGGTATTTTAAATGCCCTGAAAATGAGTACAGCTGGAGTTTTCCTTAGAAACATTTGAATAAGTGGTTTATTTATGTGGAACCATTGAAGTGGTTTTGGGAATATTTTGTTTTTTGGAAACTTTCATCAGTTCAGGGCTTCTTTTGGGATTTTTTTCTTCTAAATTGTTGGACATTTTGTTCCATCAATATTTGCATATTTATAACCATTTTTAAGCTTTAAGGCTTAATCCTTAAACCTTGGATAGAAAATTTTATTCGTGTTTGGATCATAATTATTGGACGATGATGCTTCTGCTTCCGAATTATGTAGAAAACATTTTAATTTGTTGAAAATAGAATCTGTTCTTCTTGTCTTTTGTATATTCTTTAGTACTTGGTGATGTTTTTTCTCATATTCCTTTAGGGCATCTTGTTCATGCACGTGTGAGTAAGTTGATAAATTTAAATATCTGCATCTTTTTTTCCTTAAAGATAGTGCTTATGTAATTGGATTTTCATATTTCATTATTGAAGTTCTTGACTCTGCATTTTTAGTGTAAAAAGGAGCAATGCTTTTCATCTCAGCCAAGAGATGCATGCATGCATCATTATTTTCTCTTACACTACTCTTTGAACTTCAGTTCACTTGTTCTAGTTGCTTATTTTTCCCCCTACGTTTTTCTTCTTTTACAGAGCTTTTGTTGCACCTGGCGATGTTCAAGCATTTGCTATTGAGACAAAGAGTAAATTGTCGGCTAAGTGTCAAGTTGTTAAAACCATAAGTACTTTGTCCGAGCTGTGAAGGAAATCTGTGTGGCATTTGATGAATTACATAAAGAGAAGTCCACTGGTTTGAGATATGAAACTGATAGAACAACACCTGGCTGTGAGGCTTCATATGTTGATCGGGTTGAGGATGATGCTGCAGAGGCTGACTTAATGAATGGAACAGGTGCAGTAGCTCTTGGCGGAGAAACCACTAGTGACAGAAAAGGTGATCTTGCTTCTAATTTGGGCTGTTCATGCAGAGGTGAGAATAATAATGATGTAATAAAGTCATCAATTTCAGGTCATGTGGATGATGGCTCATCTCTGGTTATGTCTTCTGGAGGGAAACAAAAAATATCAAATGGTGAACAACCTAAAAAGGAGGTGTTATCTTCATCTTTAGATGAGCCTTCTCATATAAAGGAGGAATTCTCTGATGATAAAATTGCTACTGTCAATTGTACCAAGAAAACATTGAGAGATGCTCAGAAGTCAAAGAAGATGGGTCCTGGGCCAAAGAAAAGAACTGAGGAAGGCCACAAAAGCAGCAGCTCAGCCGCAACATTATTGAGGGATGATAAATATGGTGGTTGTCTTGATCGGCCTGACTCTGAGGAGCAATTAAAAGATAGAGTAAAAGGCAAAGTCTCTGGCAGTGCTGTAAGAAAATTATCATCAGATGCTCTTAAATCAGATTCTAATTACACTGGTGGTAAAAATGCAAAGGAATTGCTGAAAACCAAAAGCAACTTCAAAGCTACGGATGATATATGGGATGGTGTGGCCAATTCCAAAGGTGAGACTACTGGCAAGAAAAAAAGGGGAGAACCTGGACTTGAAAAGCCAAAATTGGGAACAGATGAAATTTTACATCCAGCCAAAAAGTCAAATTTTGTAGATATGAAAAATGATGCTTCCAAGGGATCTCTTGCCAAAAACATGAAAAATTCTCCAAGTTCTAATAATGTCAATAACAAGGCAGCTAAACAATTAGAGTTGAAAAATCCACATTGCATGTTTTAGCATTGAGAGCCCCAACAGCGATTAGTTCTGATGTTTCTGGTGATGAAGCTATGCTGCCCTTATCAAAGCGCCATTGGCGGGCTCAGGAGGCAATTTCTGGTTCTGCCTCTCTTAATTCCGATGATAAAATTGAAAAAAAATCTTGTTGAATTGAAGAATGACACTTCAAGTTCTAGTAATGTGAAAATTCCAGCTGCCCAGTTGTCCAAGAGGTGGAGTGCTGTTTGCCTTTTTGATGAAGATGAAGAAGAAGATCCCAAAACTCCAGTTCATGGAGGATCTGCCAGGAATGTCAAGGTAATTTCTGTTGTTTCAAAGAGCATTTATGTAAATCACGCAAGTGCTATCAATGCTCAACATAGTGTTGAAGATTCCACCCGATATGAGAATAGTGATCCCAAGGAGGCTTCTGTACGATTAGCAAATGATTTTGTGTCACCTCTTCAACCACGAACTCTTGAAAGGAGGCCTTCTACTCATGCCTCCATCACTCCTGAAAGATCAGAATCTGAGCGGTTGCCTTCCAAGGAGGCCAAACCAATCTTGATTTCCCCAAGGAAGTCTCCTTATCTGGTTTCTGCCACCAAAGAAGTTGTTGAATAACACAGAACTACTAAATCTACCGTTAAGGTTTCCAGTAATGGAACTCAGAAAAAGGCTCCATCTGGCTGTGTTAAGGGATCAGGTGTTGTTTCTGATGGTCCGAAGTCTTCTCAAATTCAGGTTTTGAGTCAAAGATATAGCCCAGCTTCTTCTGTAGAAAGACTGAAATCCACTCCAAAAGTAATTTCACGTAGACTGAAATCTACTCCAAAAGTAATGACACTGCTTTTGTTACCGAAACTTCAATGGAGTATGGCTCTGCATTATCTGTGTTGTTGTTATTATTTATTATATCTAATTAACCATTTTTAGAGGTATTATATTAATCTTCATTATATATTGTAGACTAATCTCTTCCTGTACGGATTGGATGTTGTAGACATCAATTTGTCCAAAAAAAATAAAAAATACAAAATACAAAATACGTATAAAATATGAAATATAATAAAAAGATATAAAATACAAAAAAAATACGAAATAAAAAAAAATACAAAAAAAAAGTAGAACAGAACAAAAAATCAAGGATGGCGGTGGTGCCATCCTCAGCACCACTGTCACCACCCGTGCCACCAGATCCATCAGACCCTACATTGCCACCACCCCTGCCACCAGACCCACCAGACCTTACACTGTCATCACCCGTGATCGCCAGACCCTACCCTTCACCCCTCAAATTAATTCTCCCGTTGACAAACTACCAGACATAGCCAAAACTAATAAAAGAGGCATGGGGCTCGTGCTTACACCCATGCCGAGCCCCATGCCCTTCCCTCCAGACACACGAAGCTCTATAAATAGAGCTCCTGGCGAAGCAAAAAAAAAAAGAAAAAGAAAAAAGAGGGAAAGAAAAGAGACGCTGCCAGAAAAAAAAAAACACAAAAAATATACATAATCCTTCCCGTAGGGAGGAACCCAGCGCCGAGCTTCCTGCACGAAGAAGAAAAAAAAACAGTTAGTTTAAAAAAAAAAGGAGTTAGAATATAAAAAAAAAATTTTCACCCAAACTTCGCCAGCAGATCTAGGAATTTTGAGACTCCTTTTGGTGAAAAAGAGGCCAGATCTGCGCTCAGGGGGTCGAGAAGAGTTTGTGAGAGAATTTTGGGATTTTTCGAACACCGGAGTCGGCGGCCGGTGACCGGCGAACGGCGGCGGCACCGACGGCCGACCGGCGCTCGGCTGAAGAAGAAAGAAAAAGAAAAAAAAAAAGGGAAGTTTTTTTTTTGAAACGGTGAAACTGACCAAAACAAAAAATTTTAAACCTTTTATATAAACTGCCAAAATCAAAACGACGTCGTTTCATTGAAGGCCCCAAAACGACGTCGTTTAGACCAAGGAGGATCCGCGTGTCAATCCGCGACCTGACCCGGGGTTCGCGCACTCGACCCGACAACCCGCTTCTCCATCAGCCCCTGACCGGTCCATCTAAACCGTACCAAACCGCCCAGACAAAACCGGACCGCTCTTGAACCATTGCCAACCGAGCCGAACCGCCGGAGCGAACCGTTGACCGGACCGTTGATCGGCCCGGTTCAGGTAAAAAAATTTTTTTTTTGAATTTTTCTTATTTTTTATATATTATTTTATTAATATTTATGCATATTAAAATAATTATATTTGTTAGATTAAATGATGAAATTATGGTTAATTTTTTTTACGTAATTATGTTAATTTTTAAAATAAACTTTAAAAACAATAATATAAAAATAAATTTAATAATAATAATAAACTAATAAAAATGTAGGAAAATGAAATTTTTATCCGACGATGAGATTCAAAGGTATTCTGAGTAGTGATGCCTACGAAATCTCTAGGTGAGAAGATTTTTTTAAAATATTACCAGCATATTAGAATATTTATAGAAAATCTTCAATATGATTAAATTTTTTTTCTTCAAAATTTCAATAAGAATTAATAAAACAATTAATAAAATTTTTGAAAACGAAAAAGATGTGTGCATCAACATGTTATTATTTGCATTGCATACATGACATAATTTTTACGAAAAGTAAATTTAAACCTCCCAAAGATGAGATTTTAAAAGTATTCCGAGTAGAGATGCTTTAAGAAATCTCTAGGTGAGAAAGAGTTCTTTTAATGTTACCAACGTACTGGAACATTTTAAGAATTATTTCAATAAAAAAGTTTTAATTTATTTTTCTCGAGAATAAATTTTTTTTTAACATGACATTTTCTTACGAAAAATAAATTCGAGCCTCCAAGGATGAGATTCTATGGTATTCCGAGAAGCGATGCCTAAGAAATCTCTAGGTGAGAAAAAGTTCTTCTAATATTACCAACGTACTGGAACATTTTAAGAATTATTTCAATAAAAGGGTTTTGATTTATTTTTCTCAAGAATAATTCTTTTTTAATGAATAAAAATCAAAGAAATTATTTTTCGAATACTGAAAATAAGACTGTTTGTATCAAAATCAAAGGATAACATGTTGTTAATTGGTACCGTTTTTAACGGGCGTTGTAGGGGTGTTAATCCTTCCCCATGCGTAACCGACTCCCGAACCCAGACTGTTTCGCAGACCGTAAAATTATCTTTTTAATAAATTTTAATTGATTTTAAGATTTCATTAAAAGGATATATTTTAATAGGTGACCAATCGCACCTAGCCAAAAAAGATTGGTGGCGACTTCGTTAGTTTTGTATTTCGTTTCCAAATTTGTCGGGCGGACGCAAAACTGTTACAACAGCTTAGCGACTCCACTGGGGATCTGCTTTTGTTTTCGAAAGTCAGGCCAAAATTAATTACTTGTTATCCTCAAATTTTGATTTAAACAGTCTTAATCAATTTCTTAAATTTTTATTTTTCATTTTTAGTAAAAAAGGTCAAAAAAACAAAACAAAACAAATCAACAATAAAAAACAAATAAAAAGCAAAAAAAAAATTCACATACATTTATCTTACTATGCCTTTTATGTTTTATTTTTTTTCCTGTATATATTGCTCTCAATAAATTAGGATATATTTGCATACAATGGCACGATGCATCTCATACATGAGCTCTATACCCGAGCTCCGTCCTTTATAGGAGGAAGTAAAGTACCTATTGCTCTCGTGAGGTGATAACCTTCGTAATGGCAAGCGAAATACTTCCACTTGAATTGAACCCTTTCCGTTCATAGCCTGTAATGGGTGAAGATCGGGGTGCCTTACTAGTCCAACATGGACGACAGTGAGGAACAATTTGGGAACCTTTAGACTCTGTCAATCCAAACCCAGCATATAATAAGCCTAGGAAACCAGCCTTATGTAGAGCCTTGTCCACCTTCTTGTAGGAAATACCTAAGAATAAAAGTTGTGTATAATACTAAACAAAACAAAACAAACAAAAAATCTCAAAACATAAAAACAAAACAAAAAAAAAATGTTTTCTTTTCTTAAACCACATCCTCACACTAACTCAATTTTGTTTCGTTTTCTTTTTTTTACATTAATCATATCATACAATTTTGTTCGAGATATTTGCTCTAGGACATTTCTCCCAAGAAGTTTTCATGGATCCCATAGAACTACAGATTTGCTCATCCTCAGTCAATGTGCCATGTGAGTCGTATAATGAAGTGCATGTTTGGTCGAAAGAAGCTCAACAAAAGAACGGAGATTGTTTGCCTATCAGTTATGTGTCTGAGTTACCCGAAAAAGTGCATTTAGATCTCACACAGAACGATTTAAAAGAGTTAGCTGTTGTCTGGGGTCAGTTAAGTGAGAAAAGAAAAGAAAGTTTTTGCAAAAAGTATGGGCAGATTGCATCCCTTATTTCAGTAGTGATCAATGAACAGCTGGTCAAAGCAGCTATACAATTTTGGGATCCGTCCTATAGATGCTTCACTTTTAATCAGGAAGATTTTGTGCCAACTATCGAGGAGTATTCAATTTTGCTCGGGATAGAACTACAATGTCCAGATAAAGTATTTACCCGAAAGCCAAAATCAGGTTATCGTAAAAAGTTAGCCAAGCTTATGGGGGTTAAAGTAGAAACCATTGATTCCTTTGCGAAGTCTAAAGGTGAACATCTCGGCATTCGTTGGGACTTTCTCTGAAACTTCATTCAGGAGCATTTGGATGATGATCAAGGTATGGATGTGTTTGCTCTAGCATTGTATGGCATGGTAATCTTTTCGAAGACTTTGGGTTACATTGAGATAACCGTGGTAGACTTTTTTAAGCAAATTAAAACTCAAGCAATTAATCCCGTTCCAGCAGTCTTAGCCGAAACCATCAGGTCATTGAATTTCTGTCGACGAAATGGGAAAGGACGATTCATAGGATGTGCATCTCTATTATACGTATGGGTTAGAAGTCATTTCAAATGTGAGAAGAGTGCGTTTGAGAAACCATATCTTCGAAATAAGGCACCACTCGAAGAGTTTTGTAAGAGCCAATGGTCGACATTAAAGACTAAGGAAGAATGGGTCCTTTTCTTGCGAAGGCTTACTGGGGATGAAATCGAATGGATGGCGCCTTGGATGCCTCGTGTGTCCTTGTTGTATCGTGGAGGAAATGAGCCATGGATTCCGTTATTAGGGCTATGGGGCGTGGTAAGTTATGCTCCATTGATGATACTTAGGTAATTTGGTGCAAAACAGTTTGTTCCTGCTACTCATGGCCTGGTCCAAGTAGAATTCATTTATGGGGATTCGAATCCATCAAGAACCTCAGAGCAGTTGATCCAGGCATGAAAGAGAACACAAAGAATGAGGTTAGGGCCTCTCATCGATAAAGTCACTTCTGATTACCAGATTTGAAAAATAAGACGGCCTAGAGATGTAGTACTCCCTCCTGATGATAGCTCATATTAATTGGTTAATCTTTCTGAAGAAGTGCAATTATCAGAAGTTGAGCTTGTCAAGAAAGAAATAGAAGCTGAAAAAGAAGAAACAAGAAGGGAAAATTTGAGACTTCGCGAGAAGGTAGGGCAATTGAAATATAAAGTGAAGATACAAGGGAGCAAATTAGAAAAAGTCATAAAAGAGTGGGATCTGGCTAATAGTGATTTGAAAGATCTACACCAGAAAAATAAAAGGTTACGAGTCCAATTCAAAACTGAAAAAGTTACCAAGTCTTACCTTTCGACAACGAGAAATGGATGAGCTCCGAGAGGGAATAAACCAATGGAAGAGCAAAGCTCAAAAAAAGCAAGAGGAGACCACCAAAATTTCTCAAGAATGTCAGAATTGGAAGGGATTATACTCTACAACCTCAGCAAGATTGGTGGAATGCCAAAATGAAAAGAAAAGATTAAAAGTCATGCTCGTAGAAGAGAGAAAAAAGTACTTCGAAGTATTGAATGAAAAAGAATCGCTTCACCAGGTGATCCAAGGGTTAGAGCTACAACTGCAAGACCACAAAAGTCATATTTCAGCAATGATAGATGAGTGGCATAGAAGGGAAAAAGATTGGATCTTCACATGTGATTCAGAAAGGGATGCTCATATAAGATGGAAGGCAGAAAGTTTAGAGAGGCAACAATACATAGAGCACTTGACTAATCAAGTTTGCAAGACAGTGAAGAAAGTATGGGAGATGGTTGAAAATGTAGAAGCATTAAGAAGAGAAGTCAATCCCATAGGAGAATATGGACAGTGCCTAGTGAACTTTTTAGATGAGGCGAAAGACCATTATGAGCAAGTCAAATGCTTTTATGGATATAACTCTAGGATGATAAATCCTATGTAATAAAAGTTGTATGGGATCAATAAAAATTTTTAATATTGAAATTCGTCCAAAAGCAAATATCTCTCACTTGTATTCATGCATCATATACATAAAATAAGTAAAAAATAAAATTTTCAACACATAGCATTCTAATTTTTTCTTTCTTTCTTCTTTTTCAAAATAAAAACTTTGTGGTAATAAAGGTTCAAGAATAGCTCGCCCACTAAAAATTTCGGCTCAACCTACTCGTCATTCATACAATACCAGGATACAGACAAGAATCATGGAGCAAGAACAGGCCAACCGATTTGAGAGAATTGAGAAAGCTCAAGAAGAACTAAGAGGGGATCTTAGCACAATAATAGATATGCTCAAGAAACTTGACAAGAGAAAATCAGTGGAAGAAAATCTTAGCTTTCAAGAGCAATCGCCAGATATGGTAGATCCTGTCTATCCTCCAGGGTTTGAGCCACGACTAAACCAACCTTCACAAGGAATTAGAGTACCAATTCTTACTCCCGATGGATATCCTAATCCTTATCCAGGAATGACGTCCACACTTGTTCCAGGATAATTTTAAAATTTTGTTAATCCCATTGTGATGAAAAAACCACATGAGCCAATTTTAGTTCCTGATTTGGATGATCCTAAAGAAAGAGAAAAGCTAGAGATGCAGACATTTGAAAAGGTAGAAGATACCAGTGCTCGGGAGAAAATGAAGTTATTGGAAGAAAGGCTTAGGGCTGTAGAGAGAATGAATTTTTATGGCTCCACAGATGCGGTTGACCTTTGTTTAGTTCCAGATGTGGTAATTCCGCCTAAATTCAAGGTCTCTGAATTTGAAAAATATGATGACACAAAATGCCCAATGACCCACATCACCATGTATTGTCGAAAGATGGCAGTATATGCTCGAAATGAGAAGTTGTTAATGCATATATTTCAAGATAGCCTTACGGGTTTTACAGCTAGATAGTATGTTCAGTTAGATAGGACTCGTATTTGTTCTTGGTAAGAGCTTACAAAGGTATTCCTTACACAATATCGGCATGTCACGGATATGGTTCCAGATCGTCTATCTCTTCAAAGTATGGAAAAGAAAGCAACTGAAAACTTCAAGGAGTATGCACAAAGATGGAGAGACGTGGCTGCACAAGTTCAACCACCTCTCACTGAGAAAGAAAAAACTATTTTATTTGTGAACACCTTAAAAGCAACGTATTATGAGAGATTGATAGGCAATGCAACCAAGAACTTTACGGATATAGTGATATCAGGTGAGATCATTAAAAATACCATAAAGAATGGTAAGCTCGATGCAAGAGAGACAAGTGGAACAAGAAAAGGTGGAGCTCTCAAAAAGAAAGAGAATGAAGCCCAAGTAGTAAACTATGTAGGGCAACAGTTCAGAGGTTTCACAACCTACTATGTACCAGTCTACCAAACCCATTACCCTTCTGTAAACCATGTTACATCCACCCCCCATTCATATCAATCATACCAGTCATTACCACAACCAGCTTATTCACCTCGTTTTTAGTCATCCTTTCAGACACCCACTTATAATCGTCCTACTGCACCTATCAGACCAGGATGGAGACCCAATCCTAATAGTGGTTTGAAAGCCCTAAGAAATACCCAAGAAAAAATTACTTTTGATCCCATTCCCATGACATATACAGATTTGTATCCTCGACTTGTTGAGAAATATTTGCTTGCTCCTGTTATCGTTGAACCCTTGAAACCTCCATTTCCCAAATGGTATGACCCCAATGCATATTGTGATTATCATTATGGGAATCCAAGTCATTCCACTGAAAATTATACTACTTTGAAGCATAAAGTGCAAGGATTAATCAATGAAGGAGTATTAAATTTTGATACCAATCAACAAGGGACTCCAAATGTCAATGGGAATCCTCTACCAAATCATACCAGACCATCAATAAATGCCTTAATTGATGGGCAAAGAAGCCATGTGAGGGAAAAAATAAATGAAGTTGAGACTCCGATGGCTAAGGTGTTTGAAGTATTGGTCAAAGCTGACATGTTGAAGCCAATAGAACCTTAAAATCGTTCTAAAGCAATTAGCTCAACTGAAGCTGCAATTATCACGGAGATGTTCTTGGGCATTCTATCAAAAATTGTCACCAATTTCGTCAAGAGGTGCAAAAATTGATGAATGAGGGTCGAATAGAGTTTTACCAAGAAAGAGAAGAGTTGGTGAAAGCTGAAGTGTCTATCATTGATTCAAAGAATAAGTTTGTACGTAGATCGGTAACTATCTATTATGATGAAAAACTAACATCGAAGCTAAAAAAACCTGTCTATCGATCGGTGGTGACAATTAAAGTTTCTGGCCCTTTTTCATATCAGAATGATAAAACAGTACTTTGGAAGTATAATTATGATGTTGTAGTCAACCCAGATACTGCCAACATAACGGGTGTAGGAGGCATAACTCGAAGTGGCAGGTGCTATACCCCAGAGGCTCTAGAAAAAGCTAGAAAAGAGAAAGCCAAAGTAGGAGAAGAAAATAAAAGTCAGAATGGTCTTGATGTAACCTCAAAAAAGAATGCCAGAAGCCAGTATCTGAGAGTGAAGCAGGTGAATTTTTGAAGTTAATAAAACATAGCGAGTATAGCGTGGTAGAACAGCTTAATAAGATGCCAGCTAGAATTTTACTATTATCATTATTGTTCAGTTCAGAGTCACACCGCAATGCTTTACTGAAGGTGTTAAATCAAGCATATGTGTCTCACAATGCTTCTGTTGAATATGTGGAACAGCTTGTTGGTAATCTGACGATTTCAAACTATATCTCCTTCAATGATGAAGAGATTTTTCCTGAAGGTAGAGGAAGTACCAAGGCTCTTCACATTACTGTGAAATGTAAAAGTCATATAATGGCTAAGGTTTTGATTGATAATGGTTCATCCATCAATGTTATGCCTGTGACTACTCTGGTAAAACTCTCTGTTGATGGATCTTATATGAAACCTAGTCATACGATAGTGAGAGCCTTTGATGAAACTAGAAGAGAGGTGCTATGAGATATAGAAGTGCCATTATAGATTGACCCTGCACTTTCAACGTGAAATTTCAAGTTATGGACATCTCTCCTTCATATAGTTATGTATTGGGTAGACCGTCGATCCATATGGCAGGTGCTGTCCCATCCTCATTACATCAAAAAGTTAAATTCATTGTTGAAGGGAGGCTAACATGTGTGGTAGGAGAAGAAGATTTATTGGTAACTCAACCGATAAATACTCCTTATGTGGAATCGGCAGATGAAGCTCTAGAATGCTCTTATAGGTCCTTCAAGATTGCCAATACAACATATATAGCTGAAGGATCTAAATTGTATTCACCCCACTTATCTACGATGACTAAAATGGTAGTCAAACAGCTTACCAAGATGGGATGGCGACCTGAAGTTGGACTTAGGAAGAACCTGCAAGGAATCACGGAGCCATCAATCATATATGAAAAGAGAGATAGATTTAGCTTGGGATATAAGCCAACGAGAGGGGACAGAATAAGAATGGTGAATGAGAAAAGAAATAAGAGGGTAGCTAATCTTAAAGGATATAAGTTAGAGTCAGAGCCCACAGTCATTCCATACCTCTATGATTCTTTTCACTCAAAAGGATACATTTATTCAGATTTACCGGGAGCTCCAAATGTAGGATTCATGGAAAAACTTTCAAAGCTGGCCATTCAAATGGTGGATGATGGAGAAAAGAAGAGTCGAAGTGAAGAGCTATTCGTGTACCCTTGTCCTTCAGATTTTGAGCTGGATAATTGAAAAGTTACAAAGCTGCCTGTTGTTTTTAAAACTTTAGAAAAGTAATGTACTGTGAACTTTAAATCCCTAATTACTTCTACGAGTATTAGGAGATCTTTTATGGTGTGTTTATGTTTGTCGTTTTAATAAAAGACTTAGAAGATGCATCTGTATTTCTTCTATTATTTTTATCTTCATTTTACTTTCCATTTTTTTTTCATCATTTTTTTTTTGCCATTCCATTTTTGTGTGCCAATATTCTCTTCATCTTACCCTTTGTAGGGTCCTAAACAATGAACATGAAGATAATCATGACAATAATCTCAGATTTGATTTCAAAAACTTAATTCATGTTGACGAACTTGATAATGAGAAAGATTCAGATAACTATATACTGCCTCCTGATTTGTTAAAATTAATGAAACATGAAGATAAGCCAATTGAACCCCATCAAAAAATTACTGAATCAGTAAATTTGAGAGATGGTGAGAACAAAAGAGAGGTCAAAGTTGGTACATCTCTTTTACCAGCTAAAAGACAGAAGCTAGAAGAACTGCTTTGAGAATATGTAGATGTGTTCGCATGGACTTACCAGGATATGCCAAAACTCAGCACTGATATTGTAGAGCACAAATTACCTTTAAAACCAAGATGTAAGCCGATGCAGCAAAAGCTAAAACGCATGAAACCAGAGATGCTGCTGAAAATTAAAGAGGAAGTGAAGAAACAATTCGATGCTGGATTTTTAGAAGTGGTAAAATATCCTGAATGGGTAGCCAACATAGTGCCAGTTCTTAAGAAGGATGAAAAAGTGAGAATGTGTGTCGATTAGCAAGATTTGAATAGGGCTAGCCCTAAGGATAACTTTTCTTTACCTCACATCGATACTCTAATGGATAATACTGCTAGGCACTCCATATTTTCCTTTATGGATGGTTTCTCAGGCTATAATCAGATCAAGATGGCTCGAGATGATATGGAGAAAACTACATTTGTGACCATATGGGGAACATTCTGTTACAAAGTCATGCCTTTTGGGTTGAAAAATGCTGGTGCCACTTATCAAAGAGCAATGGTGACTCTCTTCCACAACATGATGCATAAAGAAATAGAGGTATATGTGGATGATATGATTACAAAATCTCATGAAAGAGAAGATCATATAGTCAATCTCAAAAAGCTGTTTGACAGGTTGAGAAGATTTCAGCTGAAGTTGAATCTTGCTAAATGTACATTTGGTGTCAAGTCAGAAAAACTATTAGGCTTTGTGGTCAGTGAAAGAGGAATCGAAGTAGACCCGGATAAGATACAAGTCATCCAAAACTTATCTCCTCCTCGTACCCCAAAAGAAGTGCGAAGTTTCCTTAGGAGACTGAACTATATTGCTCGTTTCATCTCTCAACTCACCTATAAGTGCGATCCTATTTTCAAGCTTCTTAGAAAATATAATCCAGGAGAATGGAATGATGAATGCCAAGAAGCTTTTGATAAGATCAAAGAATACTTGTCAAATTCACCTGTGTTGGTGCCTCTAATCTCGAAAAAACTTTTGATCTTGTACTTAACAGTGCATGAAAATTCTATGGGATGTGTGCTGGGGTAAAGAGATGAAATTGACAGGAAAAAACGAGCAATATACTACTTGAGCAAAAAATTTACTGATTATGAGTCCAAGTATTCACCATTAGAGAAGATATGTTGTGCATTAGCCTAGATAACTCGAAGGCTTAGACAATATATGCTTTATCACACTACTTGGCTCATAGCAAAGTTGGATCCTATTAAGTATATCTTCGAAAAGCCTTCATTGACAGGAAGAATAGCGCGATGGCAAGTTATGCTTTCAGAATATGATATCATTTATGTGACTCAAAAAGCTATAAAAGAAAGTGCTGTAGCCGAGTTTCTTGCTGATCGCACTATTGAAAATTATGAACCAATGAACCTGGAGTTCCCTGATGAAGATGTGATGGCCATTGAAGAAAATGAACCTGTTGAAAAGTCTTAGAAAATGTATTTTGATGGAGCTGCTGATGCTTTGGGTCATGGTATTGGGGTAATTTTAATATCTCCTGATGGGCACTATTATCCCATTACAGCCAAGTTAAATTTTAATTGCACAAACAATATGGCTGAATATGAGGCCTATGTTATGGGTCTACAAGCAGCAATTGAAAAGAAGATCAAAGTATTAGATGTGTTTGGAGATTCAACTCTAGTTATCTATCAGTTACGAGGAGAATGAGAAACCAGAGATTTCAAGTTGATACAGTACCATAAGTACATCTCTCAGTTGGTTAAACAATTCGAAGAAATTCAATTTGAGCATTTGCCTAGAGAGGAAAACCAAATTGCTGATGCACTGGCTACTCTAGCTGCAATGATTAAAATAGATATAAATACTAAAATTCAACCCATCAAGCTGGATGTGAAAGATGAACCAGCACATTGTTCAAATGTTGAAGAAAAAGTTAATGAAAAACCATGGTATCATGACATCATGCAATACATTAAAAGCCATCAATACCCAGAACATGTAACAGAAAATGATAAGAGAACTATCAGAAGGTTGGCTATGAGTTTCTTTCTTGACAGAGAAGTCTTCTATAAAAGGGGTCGAGATCAAGTACTCTTAAGATGTGTGAATGCAGCTGAAGCGAAAAAGATTATTGAAAAAATACATGATGGAGTTTGTGGGGCACATGCAAATGGTCATATGATGGCTAGACAAATTATGAGGGCTGGATACTATTGGTTGACAATGGAGAGTGACTGTATTGATTATGCCAGAAAATGCCATAAATGTCAGATCTATGCTGACAAAATCCACACTCCTCTAACAACGTTGCATGTTTTGACTCCTCCATGGCCATTCTCTATGTGGGGTATGGATGTCATTAGTCCCATCACTCCAAAAGCTTCAAATGGACATAGATTCATCTTTGTGATGATTGATTACTTCACAAAATGGGTAGAAGCCACATCATATGCTAGTGTGACCCGATCTGTGGTAGGCAAATTCATAAAAAAAGAGATAATATGCAGATATGGGCTTTCAGAGATAATTATTTCTGATAATGTCAAAAATTTAAATAGTAAGATGATGAATGAAGTTTGCACTCAGTTTAAGATTCGTCATCGTAATTCGGCACCATATCGTCCAAAGATGAATGGGGCAGTAGAAGCTGCAAATAAGAATATCAAAAGAATCCTAAAAAAAATGACTGATACTTATAAAGATTGGCATGAGAAGTTACCCTTTGCTTTACATGCTTATAGAACATCAGTCCGAACGTCTACTGGGGCCACTCCGTTCTCTTTGGTATATGGAATGGAAGCGGTGTTACCAATCGAAGTGAAAATTCCCTCGCTGAGAGTCTTGATGGAGGTAGAATTAGAAGAAGCAGAATGGGTTCGAAATCGCTATGAGCAGTTGAACCTCATTGAGGAGAAAAGACTTACAGCACTTTGTCATGGTCAATTATATCAAAAAAGAATGATGAGAGCACATGACAAGAAAATTCATCCTCTTTGCTTTAGAGAAAGAGATTTAGTGCTGAAAAAGATCCTTCCAAATCAACATGATAATCGAGAAAAATGGACACCAAATTGGGAAGGCCCGTAAGTGGTGAAAAAGGCTTTTTCTGGTGCGGCATTGATTTTGGCAGAAATGAACGAAAGTGATTTACCTGCTCCAATAAATTTAGATACTGTGAAGAAATATTTTGCTTAAAAAAAAGTAAAAAAAAAAGAGAAAAAAAAAATGATGGTGACTTATCTAAGCTGAAAACTTGAAAAGGCAGCTTGGATGTGAAGCAGAAGCATCATCAAGAAAAGATCCCACAATGTAGGGGCAAGTGTAGTTTGACGAACTCTGAATGATCAAAGAAGTCATCTGATTTTGTTTTAGAGAAAGAATCTGAGAATATTTTGTTCATGATTATCTTGTGATCATTTTTTTTGACACTTTTGTTTCAACTCAAACACTTTGACATGCACTTGTTATCAGTCATATGAAATACATTATCTTTCCTTTGAAAATAAAGCCTATCATTTCCTTTATCCTTATCTGATATTTTTGTCCATCGTGCAAGTGAATAAGAGAAATGTGGGATTGCATTTTATTGGTCTTGAACTTAAAATGATGAAAAGAAAAACAAACATGAAAGATCTTGGCATTACTTTTTTAAAAGTTGACAAAAACAAATGAAAAAGGATGAGAAAAGTATGACAGGACATTGATGTTACAGACTTTTGAAGAAAAAAAAATATTGTGGTCAGATGTTGAGAACAGATTGGTCATATGAAAATTCTGATAAAAGAAGCCAAAAGTGAGAGATTTCGAGAACCTTTTTACTACAATGAATGATTTTGATTGCATTACATGCATTGCATTAGGAGCACTCAGTACATGCATCCATGATAAGTTGTAACAAAGATAGAAAATTTCTATTTCTTAATGAAAAACAAGATTTCGGTAAGGAAAATGATCAAACAAAAGAATTCAAAAGAAGAAATTTAATTATTCAAAGATGAGAACTCAAATTTGAAAACAAGATGAGATTTTAAAGTTGTTGAGCCTCTGCTGAGATGAGCTTTTTCAAGATTTTAAAGTTGTTGAGCCTCTGTTGAAAGGAGCCATTTTCAGATGAGATTTTAAAGTTGTTGAACCTCTGTTGAGATGAGCCATTTTCAGATGAAATTTTAAAGTTGTTGAGCCTCTGTTGAGAGGAGCTTTTTCAGATGAGATTTTAAAGTTGTTGAGCCTTTGTTGAGAGGAGCCTTTTTCAAGATTTTAAAGTCGTTGAGCCTCTGCTGAGAGAAACCCTTTTCAAATGAGATTTTAAAGTTATTGAGCCTCTGCTGAGAGGAGCATTTTCAAGAGAATTTTAAAGTTGTTGAGCCTCTGTTGAGAGGAGCCTTTTTCAAGATCTTAAAGTTGTTGAGCCTCTGCTGAGAGGAGCTTTTTCGGATGAGATTTTAAAGTTATTGAGCTTCTGCTGAGAGGAGCCTTTTTCAAGATTTTAAAGTCGTTGAGCCTCTGTTGAGAGGAGCCATTTTCAAATGAGATTTTAAAGTTGTTGAGCCTCTGCTGAGAGGAGCATTTTCAAGAGAATTTTAAAGTTGTTGAGCCTCTGTTGAGAGGAGCCTTTTTCAAGATCTTAAAGTTGTTGAGCCTCTACTGAGAGAAGCTTTGTCGGATGAGATTTTAAAGTTGTTGAGTCTCTGCTGAGATGAGCCTTTTTCAAGATTTTAAAGTTGTTGAGCCTCTGTTGAGAGGAGCTCTTTTCAGATGAGATTTTAAAGTTATTGAGCCTTTGCTGAGAGGAGCCTTTTTCAAGAGAATTTTAAAGTTGTTGAGCCTCTGTTGAGAGGAGCCCTTTTCAAATGAGATTTTAAAGTCATTGAGCCTCTGCTGAGAGGAGCTTTTTCAGATTTTAAGTTTTTGAAAGTTGTCGAGCCTCAAGTGAGAGGAGCATTTTCGATAAAAAAAATCATTTGGATTCTGGACAAAATTGTTGTCTTTGTCTTTGCCCTATTACTGATTACCAGTAATGTGCAAAGAGGGGCAGCTATGGACATCAATTTGTCCAAAAAAAATAAAAAATAAAAATACAAAATACGTATAAAATATGAAATATAATAAAAAGATACAAAATACAAAAAAATACGAAATATAAAAAAAAATACAAAAAAAAGTAGAACAGAACAAAAAATCAAGGATGGCAGTGGTGCCATCCTCGGCACCACTACCACCACCCGTGCCACCAGACCCACCAGACCCTACACTGCCACCACCTGTGATCGCCAGACCCTACCCTCCACCCCTCAAATTAATTCTCCCGTTGACAAACTACCAGACATAGCCAAAACTAATAAAAGAGGCATGGGGCTCGTGCTTACACTCATGCCGAGCCCCATGCCCTTCCCCCCCAGACACAAGAAGCTCTATAAATAGAGCTCCTGGCGAAGCAAAAAAAAAGAAAAAGAAAAAAGAGGGAAAGAAAAGAGACGCTACCAGAAAAAAAAACACAAAAAATATACACAATCCTCCCCGTAGGGAGGAACCCAGCGCCGAGCTTCTTGCACAAAAAAGAAAAAAAAACAGTTAGTTTTAAAAAAAAAGTCAGAATATAAAAAAAAAATTTTCACCCAAACTTCGCCAGCAGATCTAGGAATTTTGAGACTCCTTTTGGTGAAAAGGAGGCCAGATTTGCGCTCAGGGGGTCGAGAAGAGTTTGTGGGAGAATTTTGAGATTTTTCGAACACCGGAGTCGACAGCCGGTGACCGACGAATGGCGACGGTGAACGGCGACGGCACCGACGGTCGACCGGCGCTCGGCTGAAGAAGAAAGAAAAAGAAAAAAAAAGGGGAAGCTTTTTTTTGAAACGGTGAAACTGACCAAAACAAAAAATTTTAAACCTTTTATATAAACTGCCAAAATCAAAACGACGTCGTTTCATTGAAGGCCCCAAAACGACGTGGTTTAGACGAAGGAGGATCCGCGCGTCAACCCGCGATCTGACCCGTGGTCCGCGCACCCGACCCGACGACCCGCTTCTCCATCAGCCCCTGACCGGTCCATCTGAACCGTACCAGACCACCCAGACTGAATCGGACCGCTCTTGAACCGTTGCTAGACCGAGTCGAACTGTCGAACCGAACTGCTCATTGACCGGACCGTTGACCGGCCCGGTTCAGGTAAAAAAATTTTTTTTTTTGAATTTTTCTTATTTTTTATATATTATTTTATTAATATTTATGCATATTAAAATAATTATATTTGTTAGATTAAATGATGAAATTGTGGTTAATTTTTTTATGTAATTATGTTAATTTTTAAAATAAACTTTAAAAACAATAATATAAAAATAAATTTAATAATAATAATAAACTAATAAAAATGTAGGAAAATGAAATTTTTATCCTACGATGAGATTCAAAGGTATTCCGAGTAGTGATGCCTACGAAATCTCTAGGTGAGAAGATTTTTTAAAAATATTACCAGCGTATTAGAATATTTATAGAAAATCTTCAATATAATTAAATTCTTTTTTCTTCAAAATTTCAATAAGAATTAATAAAACAATTAATAAAATTTTTGAAAACGAAAAAGATGTGTGCATCAACATGTTGTTATTTGCATTGCATACATGACATAATTTTTACGAAAAGTAAATTTAAACCTCCCAAAGATGAGATTCTAAAAGTATTCCGAGTAGAGATGCTTTAAGAAATCTCTAGGTGAGAAAGAGTTCTTTTAATGTTACCAACGTACTGGAACATTTTAAGAATTATTTCAATAAAAAAGGTTTTAATTTATTTTTCTCGAGAATAAATTTTTTTTTAACATGATATTTTCTTACGAAAAATAAATTTGAGCCTCCAAAGATGAGATTCTATGGTATTCCGAGAAGCGATGCCTAAGAAATCTCTAGGTGAGAAAAAGTTCTTCTAATGTTACCAACGTACTAAAATATTTTAAGAATTATTTCAATAAAAGTGTTTTGATTTATTTTTCTCAAGAATAATTCTTTTTTAATGAATAAAAATCAAAGAAATTATTTTTCGAATACTGAAAATAAGACTGTTTGTATCAAAATCAAAGGATAACATGTTGTTAATTGGTACCGTTTTTAATGGGCGTTGTGGGGGTGCTAATCCTTCCCCACGCGTAACCGACTCTCGAACCCAGACTGTTTCGCAGACCGTAAAATTATCTTTTTAATAAATTTTAATTGATTTTAAGATTTCATTAAAAGGATATATTTTAATAAGTGGTCAATCGTACTTAATCAAAAAAGATTGGTGACGACTACGTTAGTTTTTTATTTCGTTTTCAAATTCGTTGGGCGGACGCAAAACCGTTAGGACAGATGTCTTTAGAGAAGATAGAGGTTTTTCGTTGACAGATTCGAAGGCTCTGGATTCTGCTATGTCTATGAAGCATCTTATAGCTGCTGCCCCGGCAAAAAGGAGACAAGCTCACTCAACAATATTCTCTTGGAAATCCTAGTTCTGTTTTTGTGTCAGTGTCTGATATTCAGGGGGCAAGTCCCAGTCCTGCAGTTCAGCCTTTTGTATCCGCAATCAACAATGCAATGCAGGCTGATGTGCAGGGATTTGCTCATCAAACAAACCTAGTTTCTCCATCAACTCTTGGTCCCCGGTGAGGATCCCAAAATCAACAGGATACTGAAGAGATTGAAGAGAAAAGATCTAGTTCAGGACACATGGCACCTGGAGGCTCTCTCAGTGGTGGTACTGAGGCAGCTGTTGATCAGGATGCTTTTGAAGGAATGATAGAGTCTTTATCAAAGACTAAAGAAAGTATCGGACGAGCAACTCGCCTTGCTATTGATTGTGCCAAGTATGGCATTGCAAATGAAGTAAGTTAAATAATATGCATATTTATGTTTGGTGTTGGTTCAACAATGTCAAGATGAGCTTGTTTAACCCCAAATTTATATATTATGATTTTTTATTGTGTTTTAAACAAAATGTTAATTATTGCATATGATTTTCATGATGTCAAAATTCTGTTGAAGACTACTTTTTGGAGGGAGTCTTAGAATACATTTTTGTATGCAGGTTGTTGAGCTTCTCATCCAGAAGTTGGAAAGCGAGCCCAGTTTTCATCATAAAGTTGACCTGTTCTTTCTTGTTGATTCAATCACCCAACGTTCACATAATTGGAAAGGTTGGTTGTGCTATCTTGATGAATGTGTGTTCAATTACTCTCTAATACTGAATTTATTTGGTGCAGGCAATTAAGAAAAAATATTTAGTTTTATTTAGAAAAGGGTATAGTTTAGCTTTTTCTTATGGGTTTAGCATTATTTTCTTAATATTTGTTATGAAAAAGAGTATTCTTACTAGGTCAATTCTCCTTTAGACTTTTGAACGAGTGCATGTTTATTTTAACAAGAACACTCTTTTAATTGCTCTTTAACTTGCGCACACATGCTGAAATAGTCATATGTGATCTATTATTGCAGCAATTCATGTAAATGGTTGTGGTTTATGTTTATTAGGCATTGCTGGTGCTTCATATATCCCTCCAGTTCAAACAGCATTGCTCCGTCTCCTTGGTGCAGCTGTTCCACCTGGAGCAAGTGCTCGTGAAAATCGTCGTCAATGTCTCAAGGTATATTATTTTTTTTCAATTGTAAGAGATTATTCTTCTTTTGTTCCTTTTCCCCCACTCTCTTAAGGATAAAGGGATCTTTGTCTATACCAGGTTTTACGGCTGTGGTTTGAGAGGAAGATTTTACCCGAATCTATTCTGCAGCGTTATATGGACGACATTGGAGTTTCAAATGATGATACAATTTCTGGATTTTCCCTATGGCACCCATCTCGAGCTGAACGTGCTATAGATGATTCTATTAGGGAAATGGAAGGCATTCTTGTTGATGAGTATGGCAGGTCTGAAAACACTTTCAACCATTTACACCAAATTATTATAATGATAACAAATATAATTTCTACTATATTACCATTGAAGTTTGGTTTTTGTTTTGGTTTGGTTTCAGATATATTTGAAACCAAACTAAGACCAAATTTACTTGTCAGTTTGATTAGCAGACCAAACTAAAACTTTTCGCTTTTCAAACCAAACAAACCAACCCTTATTGGTCACTTTAATCTGATTTTCTGCTGAGATCAAATTAGGAACACACCATTTCGCTAATATGCCACTGTTGGTTGATCCGATTAGAATATACAGCTACTATTTTTTTAGTTATCTTGCATAATATTTTTTTAAATTACTAAATTTGAAATTAGTTCAGTGTTTTTTGTAGCATTTGTGTCCCATCCTCTAGTTTCTAGTGTTTGTCACTTGAGAGGGATATGAACTTTCTGACATCAATTTTGTTAGTTCTTATAACCAGTAATGCTACATTTCAGCTTCCTGGCCTTTTTGTCTTCTAATGCATTTGAAGATGAAGAGGAAGAAGATCTTTCAAACAGTCCTTGCAGAGATGCTGCTGATGCACCACCATTAGAACCAGCTCATGCTTTAGGAGAGTTAGAAACATGTACAGTTACTCCAAGTGACAGGCGTCATTGCTTCTTAGAAGACGTGGATGGTGAGCTCGAAATGGAAGATGTACAGTTACACCAGAAGGATGATCGACCATCATTGACAAATGATAGTCTTGAAATGGACTTGCAGCAGCAGGGCACTGAAAGTATTATGGAACCGGCTTCAAATACCTCCAATGAATTCCCTCTTCTACCAGAGGGTTCCCCACCATTGCCCCCTCATTCTCCTCCATCCCCACCACCTTTGCCACCTTCATCACCCCCTCCCCCACCTCCATCATCTCCATCTCTATCTCCATCTCCACCTCCACCTCCACCTCCACTTCCACCTCCACTTCCACCTCCTCCTTCTCTACCAACACAACCACCTCCTCCCCCTGCACCGCCTTCTTACCCTTCAGCCTTTGTACCTCAACCACAGTGCCAACTCAACCTTCACTGCTATCTCAATCCATGCTACGGCCCCAGTCACCAGCACAGTGTTCACCACAGTTGGCATATCAACCATCTGTACCTCATGAACTCCGGGGCACACCAAATGTGAGATTCCTAAGATGTTTTCTTTGCTTGTTATGGAGTATGTTGATACTTTTTTATTTATATAACCTATGCCTTTGTATGCGGGGTAGTCAAATAGTTCAAATGACTGGAAATACTCCTCATGGGGGCCATATTGATGCTGGTGTGAAAAGCAAATTGTTTCCACAGGAATCACCTTGCTTTCCAACAGGAGTCTGCAATTCTAGGGAGCCTTCTGGATATAATTCTTCAAGGCAACTGGAATATGGACATAATGAAATGTACTTAAATGCCCAATCCTCTCAACTAAGTCAACAGATTCAACCTGGCAATGCAGCCTTTGTGCAAATACCTTTACGCCCTAGTCTGCCACAAACCTCATCTAGCCATTTCTCATTCACAAAGCCTGCCATGCCTCCGCATTCTCAGCATTCATGTCCTCAATACTCTCTGCTTTGCAACAAGATGGCCGAAGGCCATTTGTTGCTGATGAACAGGGGAGAATGCCTGCAGGAGAATATAACACTGATAATCAGTGTGATGGGTGGATAGCAGGAAGAAATCCATCAGCTGCTGGTCCATTGTTTGTCCAGCAATGTATGCATTATCCTGTCCTTAAATCAAAATTTTGGCATGAGTGCTTGACTCATTGTAAATTTGAATGAAATTTGTATTCCTAATCCTTATGAAGCTTCCATGATTATTAATTTTTCCTGACAAATGTATCCCGGGAACATTTGCTTCTGAGTGTAGGCCCATATTTCTGACTTGGTTAGTACATAGTAAAAAATTTAAAATAAATTTATTTCTTGTTGCAAAATTTGAACTCTGGTCAACTTATTTGTTTTTAAGGCATTTTTATGGATTCTCTTATTCAAAAATTGTCGAGTGCTTTGTGTTGAGTTAATTGCATGGGATGCCGGCTTGCCCTTTATTTTGGAGCCACTTCACATTTTACATTCAATTGAACTGCACGTTTAGTGATTATCTTCTAGTGTTCTATAGGAAGTGCTGTGACATTGCTGATGTATTTTTAGACACGACTGTGATCCATTCCTACACATGTCAACCATTGAAGTTTATGTTCCTTCGAAAGGATGAACTTGTTTAAGCTCTGAATCCATCTCCAGATTTCCCCCTCCACCTTTGTTTAGCTAAGCAATGCGTATGAGGCTTTAAGCAGACATTATAACTTAAGCGGGGATTGTGAAAGGCCATTTGCTGGGATGGATTAGGCATTCTCCTTGTAACTTGTCAATTGCGGGGATCCTAAATGCTGGTAAATTTGGCATCAGTTCCTGAACTGTCTACTTTATGTTGTTAAAGGTGGTAGCATAATTTTATTCTTTTTTGTTTCTCCTGTTTTAGGTTCCTTAATCATCAAATCTTATATTGGGGCTTTTGAATTGATATAATTGTGGGAACAGTTTAACTCCATCAGTTTCTTTGACCATGTTTGACTCAGCATGGGGATTAAAGAAGACTTTTGGCCCTAAGTTATTTTATATAAAACTTGAAACATTTTTTTTTCAAGTTCGATGACCTTCTAAGTCTAAGAGTATTCTTGCAGGAAAAGGAATGGTAAACCTTATGCTATCTGTTCCTACATTGCCATTGAGACGTGTAAACTTCTATATGTCGTTACTGTCTGAGTTGGCGGTTGCTTCATATCCGATGCTTGTTATGATGGGCATGGTTTAGATATATAGATACTAAAATGGCATCTATCTTTGCATGGCTTTTTGGAAATATTTGAGCTTTCTCTGCAATTTATCAACCAAGTCCGTTCCTGATAAGATTTGGGTCTTACTATTTGAGCCAGTTTTTAACTATATAGATTGCCTTAGGGTGCAGCCATAGAAAGCTATTAATGCTAAATCCTAATTTTTCAAGGCTTTCATCCTGGTCCTATTTTTAAAATATTAAATATTGCAGCTACTTTTTGTTGCAATTGACCTTCAGACCTATTTCTAGATGCTGAAAGAGTAGTAGTTTCTTGGTTGTAACTAATTAAAAAATGCAGGACATAATTATTGTTTCTGGTTTGCCCATTGCAACATTTTTTTCATATCTCTCTGAACAAGGGCTTCTTCAAACGACACTTGTAAAGTAATTATGCAAAGGATTTTGAGAATTGCTACTAATAAGTTTTCATATTGATCTTTTCCCCTTTTTTCTTTCTTTTTTCTGTCTGTTACTAGTATCATTGATGGGTGTGGTGGACTGGCAGTTGGGTCAAAAGAGGGGCTTTCATAGGGCACATTGGCAGGTGCAACTGGAAGGGTGATTTCAGTTATTTATCCTACATAACTTTTAACTGTATGATTATCTTTGCAGCATGAGGTTCTTGAGGTTTTACAGCTGTTCTAAGCATCACATTCTATCTCTAGTCTTTTTGAAATTTAGTATTCGTCTTTGATATAGAACCATTAAGAAATTGATGACAGAATATTTTACATTTTCTGGACTTCCGTGTTATGCAAAATTTTAAGCAGATTTTTCCAATAGCGGTAGAGTAATACCATACTAACGCATGGAAAGTGGTCCAATTTGATAGAACAAAATTTGTGCTCAGTGATCATTTTGGTGCTAAAGAAGAATATTATGAAGTGGGGGTGTTACTCCCTTTAGAAGATGGAAAGCCTTAATGTTAGGGATTTAACTGGAAATTGAGGTGTAATAATTCTAAAGATGAAATGGGGGGAATGGGTGGATCTTTTCATGCTGCTTATGCATTCCTTAAAATTTCATCTAAGATTGTCAATTCAGAAGCATCATATAGAATGTTTGCTGGACATGATAGCTCTAAAATTATAGACAAGGGGACATTCAAATGGGTGAAAGGGTCGGGAACCATGGGGCTTTAATATGTGCAAAGCAACATACATATACTGCTTGGTACTTTGAATGTTTCTGAGTAACGTGAACAGTGAATTTGACCTTTAGATAGAAATTGAATTGTTGATTAGGTTCTTAAAGAAGATCTTGAGAGGTTTAAGCGAGCAAATCCAGGGTAGTTATATGTTTCGAAGTTGCTGTGAATCTGATAGACTAAAAGAAACCTGATAACATAGAAGGCCTAAAATAAGACTCTTGACTTCTTGAATTTTCAGTAAACCAGGAAACTCGTAAATCACCCTTAACCCATATAATTCTAAAGATTCTTTTCCTTTTGATTGCTAGGGAGGGAAACTCAAAGTAATCATTTTGTACTGATGGTTGATATTCGATGTCTGTTCATGTTAGCTTCTTTCAATGGCTCTACCTGCACTCTTATCCGGTGGTCAGTGTCCCTCCTTTATCTTTATATTAAATGGTCCACCTTATAGATATGAGTAAATGAAGAAATCACTTGGTAATTAAGAAAGCATGCATATCTAAGACAAATTGAGAGTGTTATGGTTTTTTTTAATTTTTGCTTAGATAAGCCTTGACTGATATCTCTTCGTAGATACAAGAAATAGTTCCCTGGATGGACTTGGATTTAATTTTAGTGGATTATAAATGAGTAGTCAGACTGAATGCCAATAATTGGATTTTTCCAGTTGGAAATCATCTTAGAGTTCACTATGGATCACTCTGTCTGTGTGTTGGAATGACGGAAAATGCAACATCTAGGTGTTGCTTTGAGTACTGATATATCATATTTCAATATGGTTTGTTCCATATTTTCTGCAGATTAAACGAGTCTCTTACTTCATCCACGCCTACTTCACTGGATCCTTTTTCCCATTTAAAGCATCAATCTATTTTGGTGTCATTAATTATTCTTTTATAGTCATGGTTTACCTTTGGTTTTTCTGGAGGATCCAATTCCAAAGTGGTACCATGATGCTAGGATAAGAGGCTTATTGCAATTAGACTATCGAATTATAATGTGGCTCTCTGAATCCCCCGTCCTTCCCTCCCTGGATTTAGAAGTGATAAAATCCATGTAGCGCTTCCCAGAATTGAACTCTTCTGGTGAAGTATTACTTAGCCTTGCTAACTGAAGTCTTCTAGCATTGTTCTCCGTATGTGGTAACAAAGCCAAATAGGGAACTCAATTATTTTGTTTGCTTAGAATGGCAAGGTTATTTTCTAAAACCTTCTAAAAAATTGAGGTGATAGAGGCAAAGCAGCTTAGAAGATTGAGGTAGAATAAAAACTGAGAGAAGAGTGAACTTACCACAATGAATGCAAAGATTTACCTGTGGCTGTGTTTATTCTAAACCTTTTAGCCTTTGTTATGTGTGCTTGATCATCAATAATGAATTATTACCTTCTTCCTTTACCCTGTTTCAGGGTCTGTTTTTATTTTTATTTTTTTTGGTATCAATGTAAATGACTGTTGATAAGCTGGCTGGCATTTATCTTGATCCCTCTACTGTTTAGCTTGGGGTAATTGTACTTTATAATACTAATAATTTTTTTAATTTTTGACCATAGTTGAAAAGTAGGCAGTTTGAACTTTACCAACACGGTATGCTATCCTTTTAGTCTACGAATTTTAAATTGGGTTGAAGTTCAACTCATGTCTTATGTTCTTTTTTCTGTTAGTAAAGAAAAGGGAAAAAGGAAAGGCCAGTTATGTTATTGGTATTCTTTTTGTGTTCTCCAGTTGGTAAAAGAGAATTCAGTTGAGAATAATATGGTCATTACATGTATGTTTCGGGTTCTGGAAATCATTTAACTTGAAATGCCTGTATTTATGGTGTTGCAACTTGGATATCCACCAACATCGATGGGTCCAAAGCCGAGCAAACCACTGCAAAAGAATAATGTAGTGGTAAAAACTTCAAGTTGTGACCTGTGTTTTCAGTTGCAGGGCTTGTGTGATGGTGTTTCAACTCTCTCAACTAAGTTTTGCAGGCCCTTGGTCAATTGCTGGGTCGAATGGAATGGAATTGGGGAAGAGGGGAGTTTGCAAATTCCAACAGTGGCACTTTCCAAGAAATGGTTTTAAGAACCAAACTCAGATAAGTGATGAGTATTGAGTTGAACATTCCAAAAGATTTGGGTTTCAGGAGGTATTCTAGCTTTCCCTCTTCTCAATACAATCTATTTGATCCATTTTTTACAAAAATAACAATATATTACGAAAAGAGACTATTTTTTACAAATATAACATTCTTTTACAAATAGAGTTGTGCATGAATAAGTTAGGATCAAATAAAATAAAAATCGATTGGTACTTTTAAGTAAAATAACAATTCGTATTATCGTATTGTGTAAAATATTATATTCGAATTATGTTTTACATGAAAATTTGTTATAATTTTATGAAAACATAAAATATAATTTTTTAATTTTATTAAATTTATTTTTGATTTTTTTAAAATTTTAAGTTGTATTGTCTTTATATATTTTATTTGTATCATTTTTATATTATATTATTTTATTGTATTTAAAAATGATAAGTTTACCTTTTTTATAATAAGAAAAATCTCGATTGTTCAATCTTTCGGGTGAGGACAATGTGCTATATTTGACAATCAATGATAAGTTTACTTCTTTTTTTGGTAAGAAAATCTGATAATAGATAAGTTACTTAATTTTTCAAGTAAAGATAAAATATGTTGTATTTGATAACTTAAAATAAGTGATTATAGATCATGCATTTAAGATGATTTTAACTAATGATCACTAACAAAATTTAAACTTAAAATTTCTTTATTAAAAAATATAAATTTTAATCAATTAAGTTAATTTTCGACGACTTGTTCGTAACAAGTTTACTTTCAAATTAAGGTTACTTTCAAGTTAAGGTTCCATACGACCCATATATTTCTATCCTAATCAATCATTTTTACTGTTTATAAGTATTAAAAATTATTTTTATATTGATAATTTTAATATGTTTTAAATTATTTGAATTTTAAATTTAAATAAAAATTATTTATTAGCGTAAAAATAACCCATTGTTGAAAAAAAAAAGAAAAAAAGACAAAGACCAAGTTAAGAAAATTTGACCCTTAAAATCCAACTCCAATGATATCTGATTAGAAATTAAACCATCATTTTATATCAAAAGGTTTATCTTGCAAAGTTTAGTTCGGTTTTTAGAACTTCATTGTCATGTAACTTTTATACACAACAATTTAATTTCCCTATCTTCTCAACTTATATTCTCACCAAAAAAACATATATTAAAACAAATTCAGAAAGGGAACCATCTGAACTTGAATTTTTTCTGTAAGACCAAACAATCTGCTCACTAGAAATCCACTCCAAGCTTGATCTAGCAACAACCAAAATGTGATCTTTTTTAAGGCTTTATGAAAGCTGCTTGGTCAAAAATTTGCACGCGTGCCGTGTGTGAAGAATTATAAGTTGTCCATTTACACTGTAAGTAGCAAATGAAGTTGACCTTAGTAAATCAAAATTCATGAATCCATAAATTCTGAAGATTAGACGGTCCTCACAAGCTCCTTCAAATTTGCTAGCACATGTCGCGGTCCTAAATTCTTGATGTCGATGAAATTCAAAAGTTGCTCTATGTCCTACAAACACAGGGAAGATTATTGTTAATTCAATTCAAAATGAATATTGAAAAGAAAATAAAAAGACAATTAACGTCGTGCATCTCAACAAACATTTCTTTTATACAAAAGAAAAAAGCTGTAGCCTGGAAATAGAGAAAGAACTTATAGCTACTGAAATTTGAACTTTATATCTGTTGAATTTTACTTATGACTGCATAAACCAATTGATCTTACTCATTGACTAACTCTTAAAACATTAGTACAACAAATTAAGACAAGGATGAATGCTAGCTTGACCCATTGAGATTTGTCAAGCACCCATGCATTCATATGAATATGAAGTTGGTCACAAATATACATTTCTAGCCCATTTGCTGTATTTTGGCTTTCTATGCTCAGATAACAAAATTTAACATTAATATTTCAAGATTCCTTAACAGATAATTATAAGGTTAGTATGTCTTAGTCTCATTTGAAAAGTATCCACTCTTTCTCTACTTTTGTTCTTCCTTACAAACCATTTTATATGACAAAACAAAGATTAAAATTTTGAAGAGAAGGGGACATAAGAGTAGAAAGAGAAGGGACCAAAATTGGAAACTCAAATATTTTGCCAGTATGTTTCCTAATTACCCTTTTGATAATTTAGGAGACAGGAGAATTTGAGTGCTATTGGATGTAAGGTCTGACCATCATCATGGTTTTTCCTATTTAGTGGATAATCCTATATCAGACATTTAAGAATAAGGACTGAGCGAATTAAAATTCATTGATGTGCAAGAATTAGATTATCAGAACAAACAGTAAACTTAGTAAAAGATAAACCACATAGAAAGTTAGAAGCAGTGTAAACTTATTACAATAATGTAATTGGATTATAAGTGAGCATTTCTCCTTAAGGAATTTGCAACTAAGCCATTATAAACAAAAGAGAAGAAAAGAATAAACTTCTGGAAAGAACTTTCACAGTAGGGAAACAAGGGGAGAGAAGGACAATGGGCCAGAAACTGGAAAAACAGAAGTTTGGTCATTACCTTTTTCCATTTAGATGTTTCCTGAGTTATGGGGAATGGGATTTGAGTGCCAGACCTCCTTTAGATGTAAGGTGTGGCTATTATCACATTTTTCAAATCTGTTGATAATCCTTCATCTCATTTCATATTTAAAAATAAGGATTTCATGTGACAGTCTGATATGGCTGGTGACGTTTATAGATAGTCTTAAGAGCCTATTCCATGAAACTGGATGAAATTAAATACAATATCTACTGACTTTTCAACCATAATGGTGAAGCTTGATTAGCCACTGCCAACAACATAATATGACTTGTAAAGGCCAAAAACAAACAAGCACTCTTTCTCAAAGCTGTGGATGAACAGCATCTTATAATAAAAGTAAAGGACAAGCAAACTTTGAAGAGGTTTGAATCCAATAACATGCATAAAAAAATGCAAAGAAAGAATAATTCACCAAAAAAATGATAGCATTTGAAAACTCACCTTGTTCAACAAGAATACTGCATATGCTGCTTTTGTTGTGTCTTGACCTTCTAAAAACAATGGAAATTCTGCAGGCTTTACATTTGCAGAAAGTGATGTATTCCATGACAAAGCAGAAGATGTAGGCTCTACTGAAGGCGCATGGTCGTTAATATATGAGCGGGAACCACCCAAGCGCAGAGGATAACGTAAGGGAACTTGTAAATAGGATGTAATTAGTGAAACAGACTGTAAATGAGGAATTAGGGAGAAACAAGAAAGTATAATTAGGTATAATTAAAATTATTGCCTCTGCAAGAGAAACAAGCTATCAAGACTCTGCCCAAGATACTATATTTCCATCTAAGTAATATAAAATAACAGCAGCATCCTTGAGCAACAAGGGATTGTAGGTGGTACATACAAAACTTGATGCCTATAGCTTGATATTATCAGAAAACAAATTCAGTAATAAAGGATAACTTTATATTAACGAAAGGAATAGAACTCACATGTGCAACATATCCTAAGGCAGTTGCAGATCTCTGAACCTCCTTTTTGTCAGTGAAAAAACTCGTCTTTGTAAAAGGAAGCATGGTGAGATTCAGACCTAAAATCATCAAGGATCCTTGGTTAATGGGCTTAGATACAGAAGAATTCCCTGGTGAAGAAAACAACAAAAGGAACTTGGCTTCAGCATCAACAAAAGGAACTTAGATACAGAATATTGAATTAAATATAATGTAAGTAAAAGATATCCAAAACTCCATAATATCCAAAACCTGAAACTACTAGCACATTACCTAGTCTGCTACTGCTTGGATAGGATTCAAGTTCTTGCTCTTGAGTGGATCGAACCAAGATTTTTACAGGATAGAGCAATGAAACTTGTGATATCATAAATTGTTGCCTTGCTCGAAGCTTCCTATGCACATTTTTAGCTTAATGTAACCCCTTTCTTCAGTGAGTAATCTATTTGATTCCTGTAATAAAATCGTCAGACAATCAATCATGCAATGTATGAAATACTACTGAATATATGAAAAAGGAGGGAAATAAATAAGAGCACAAGAAGGGAATAATCCATGACTATTTCAAGGATTTTATAGAATGAGAATCCTTCCCATCTAACACCCCCATCCACTCCCACCCGGGGTGTAAGGGGGGAAGAGAGAGAGGATTTCTTGCTTTAGAGGGGGAGAATATCTAACATCTAAAGCTGAATAAGCAGAAAACTTCTAAAATATCATAAATTAAACCTTCCTTAAAACATCAAATGAAATTCCAAAGATAATTGACATTTTAAGTAAGAATAAATATACTTCACCTGCAATTGCTTCTTTGCCACAGAAAGAGAGATACCAGCAACCAACAGTGATCACACTTCAGCACTAAGCATTTCCTCCTGTTTTTTAGCATCTTCTGTTGCAACCATGCAACGAGTTGACATGTTTCCCATAACTACTTTTCTTGCCTCTAGTCTTTCACGCATCACCTCTAGCTCATTCAGTTGATTCAATGACTCAGTTTTGACCTGCACAGCAAGTTCCCACCCGCTAATCAGCAGGCCAATTAATTAGGTCCAATATATCCCACCGAGAGAGATTAAGAGAAGATGCTAAAAAATTTCGTGCAGACAAAACAATTTCAAATTACAAGCTCCATCTGTTCCTTCAACTGTGATATGGTTTTCTTATTTCAACTTTTCAGATCTCTTAAAATTAAATGAAAAATGAAAAATGAAAATGCAATGCGTAAACCGATTTTCAATGGCATGTTTAAATTACAATATAAAACAATTTAAGGGACCTAAAAAACAGAGAAGTGGAAAGAAAAGATGAAAGGGAAGAAAAGAAATTAAATAGAAGCAATATATAAGTCTGGTACAAATGGCAACAAACCTTGGAATAAAAGGGCTTTGGGCCAATTAAATGAAGGCATCCAGCCCAATTCAATATTTAAGATGTTGTTAAGGAAAAAGTTCCATTATCCAAGGCAATTCTCTTCCCCTTTCTTCCAATAAAGCTTAAGTGACAATTCTTCTTTCTCATATTCTTGGTGAAACATTTAAACAACCCAACAGAAATCATAATACTCCAAACTAAAATTACTGGCTCTACCAATTTCACCATCTACACTGTCCAACCTAGTTAACCATTTATGTGAAGGCACCAGAAGTGAAGACCCCGGAAATCTATTTTCTTCTCTGCTCTAGGACTAGGAGCCTATCAGCTGTCAAACACAGCTAATAAAAGTCCAGTGGGAAAAAATTTATATATACAGAGAACTATAACTTCATCCTTCCATCTTTCAAAATAACAACATTGAGCATAAAACTAAAATTATTGCATGTTTTGGTTCCTTTCTCACCTACAACTCCTTAGAAAATTTACTGCACATTACTACATCCAGAATCCATAAAACCTCTAAATTTTCTTTGTGCAACTTCTTTTTTTAATATTTTTTTACTTAAAATTATAAAAAAAATAAAAATTAAGAGTTCATCACTTTATTATTATATTATTTAGAATAATAGATGTATAAATATAATAGTCTATCAACTTTTTATTCCTACATATTTATTAAATTAATTAACTTATTTGCCCATCCATTCTATGGTTAATAATTAATTAATTAAAAATAATTTTCTTAGTGATGAAAAAGCTGACAAATCAGCATGGATGATGTTACTCTTTGATGAAAATGAAAAAGGTTACTGATTGTTTTAACCGACCAAATTCTTTTGTAGGTAGAAGATGAATGCCAATAAATTGTCATTTGCACCGAAACTTTGGACTTTCTTATTCTTTATGTTGCATTATTCAATGAGAGATTAAAGCTTTAAATTAAAAATTTTAAATTTGAATTAGTAAAATTCTTTATAGCTATTACGGGTTTAAGATTTATATTAAAGAAAATCTAATACTTCTCGATTGTGAATATTTGAATGACACGAATTATTTTGTAAATATCTTTAAAACAAAATAATTGTTATCTATTAATAAAATATTAAATTTTTTAAAGTGATAATAATTTAATATTTGATAATCTCAAATATATAAAAATTTTTATGAGATAAAAAAATTATATAGCAGTTTGAAAGTGAAAATATAATTATTATTTTAAAATAGTGTAATTATTAAATGTTTATTACACAAGGGACTCAATGGGGAAGAATTAAAAAATGTTATGGTATGAGAATAGAATAAGATGTTCCGAACGAGGAGTGAAATATTATTGTTCTTCAATTTGTGCTTTTAGCAAATTAATTAATAGTGAAATCTTATGCAGTATTTTTGGTTGGAGATCAAATTTTTTTTGTATGATTTATTATTTATATATTTTTGGCCATTATATATATTTATTAATTCCTATTTCTTTTAACTGTGTTAATTAATAGGTTCAAAGAGCTTTAACAAGCATGACATGTGTCTTAGTTGGGAATGCTTAAATATAAATACGTTAATCGAACTTTCATGTTAAGGCCATTTTCTGTGGAGAATGACTGTTTTAATGGCTTTTATTTGATGAATTGAATGGTTAATGAAGGGAAGCTGGTTCATCCCGTGAACAAACAGTTCAATTATGCCACCATGTGATCAACACTCACACTTAACGGTGTATTAATCAAACAATTATATTAGAATATTTTAAGTAGATATGACAAAAGTTGAGTCGTCGTTAAAAACATATTTAATCAATATACAAAAAATTTATATTTAATATATTATTAGTGTATAAATACTATATAATATGCACAATGACACTTCATAAAAATTAATTTTACAATTTTAAATTTATAAAAAATAAATGCACTTAATCTTAAATATATAAAATTAATTTTTTTAATGAAGTGTCATTATATGGTTTATTGATAGTGTATAACATCATACATTGACAGTGTGTATCAAATATAGTATTTTTAAATTATTAAATGATAATTATAAAATTTTTAATAATTATGACTGAATACAAAATTTTTAATTTTTTATTATTATTATCATTATTATTATTATTGTTATTTTTTTATAATTTAATATATTTAAACTAATCTCCTAAAGTTCTTATAGATTAATAAAGCTTAGAAAGTTGTACTCATATAGCTCAAAGTACGTAAGTTAATTTAGGAATAACCAATGTAGTCTCATTCTTATTTAATAAATATTTCTGATTGCCTTGTATCTCAGGCATTATGGCAACATCCAAAACAGTGCTAACAATGAACCCAGCATTGATATTCAAATTGATAGACAAAGGCAAAATAGCATTGTTTAATCATGAATTTTTAAACTTTATATATCAAATCGAAATTTTGATTATAATTCAAATATCACGTGTAAATTTTTTTGGCCCAAATACCTCGTGTAATTGATCCTAGTTTTAACCAACTTCTTGAATGTGTAGGATCAAAAGCCCAAATTTTGGTCCCATCTTGGAGTTAGTCATATATAAGTTCTAACTATTGTACAGACAACACAAGCTCAAAACCCAAACAAATGCCCATCTAGTAAATACCATAACTCTTTTTGTTAATCTTTGTACATTCTCAAACACACACACACACACAGATATATATATATATATATATAGATTTTATATTTGATACACCTGCACAATGTTTTTAAATCACATATAGCCACACAGAGCAAATTTAAAATTTGCTCTTAAATATTCTGTGCTTCAAATATAAACTCTTAAATAATTCCCAAAAAAAATATAAGAGAAAACGGAAAAAAAAAAAAAAAGAAAGAAAGAAACTTTTAATTGGACCAATCTGAGATCTACTAAATAATTCCGAAACTTTCTCGGTTGATCCTCACACTGTATATATATATATATATATATATATATATATATATTAGGAAACAAATCATATCATCAATTTTAATTTAGTAAGAAAAGTTGAAGACTAAAATGAGTTATAGTCGGTACTTGATAAAAACAAAAGTAAAGAGGTTTTGATAGTGTTGAAGACTTGGAGTCATGTTGAAAAAGTTAGAAAAAATGTCAATTTGTGTTTTCTTTCTGTCTACATGATTATGACTTATATTTGTGATAAATTTATTGATTTTAAAAGTTTGTGAATAGTGATTGTGATTACAATAAATAGATAAATAGAGTGTGATTTTAACTCTTCTTAAATGATAATACATAAATTTAGATTATAGAAATAAATAAATAAAATTAACTAATAATATTGGAAGCCAATTTAAATTCATTTAACATAAAAATAAATGCTATTAGGGGGTTTTCAAATTTGGGGAAAGGCTCTTGCCCTAACTACCGTTTGCCATTGAGAATGATTAATTTTCCTTACAATTTTATCTTTTTTTTTTTTTCATACAAATCAAATATGATATATGATAATTATCGTTTTATCTTATTTATTATCCAATGCACCAAACAAAGATTGTAACTTAGGTTGTGTTTGATTTTTTTCTCATCCTATGAGGAGTTGATTTGGGGTGTCAGTGCCACCTAACTTTAGAGTTGCTTGATCTAGCTGGTTATTTCTGTTTTAAAATGTTACTTTGGGGTGCAATGACTTCATGGATTCATGGATGGCTAAAGCCATTTACTCATTGGAAGTTGAGGCAGTCATTGTGAGAAGTCAGAGATGCTTTCAATTTAGGATGCAGTGAACAAAAGCTTGCTAGGATTGAGTGACCATATGCCTACATGATCGAGTTTCTACAAAATTATGGTGGAGTATTTGGAGCTTTTTCTTCGTAAGTTACATATAAGTACATATGCTTCTAATAGCATCTTGACCAGGATTACTGTTGCGGAAAAAAAAATAGCATGTAATGAAACTCAAATTACTAGTAATCCTAAATGCTTGTTTTCATTCATAGGCATGCTACTACATTTGATTTATCATGTTATATGAGGGACTGGTCATATGACTTCTATATCTTCTTCAAACCAAACTATTGATTTTTTACTGAAATATATCTTATTTGTCGAGTTTAAGAGTTAGTTAACAAATTCAAGTTAAAATATATTGTACCTCTTTAAATTTAAGGATGAGTGTTAATGTAATTATTATAATTTAAAATAACGATTGGATTATTAATTAATCAGCTTCATTCTATCTAGTTTAGTGAAAAAATCTTGTAAATATAAGCTCTTATACAAACATTTGACATAGAATACAAAAATTCCTTTTCCTATAACAAGTGCAATTAATCATGGTAGATATTGTTTGGACTTTGGTGCACCAAAAAAAAAAAAAAGATATTGATTGGTCGCTGTCTTAATGATTCGATTAAGAATTTGGCAGGAAGCCACGAGGATGGTACATAATTTTTAATTTATTGGTGCAATTGTGGAATGTTATGGAATTTGACATAATTCGGTAGAATAAATTATCTACCCAAAATCCACTCGTTTATTATGCTAAAGATGAATATTCTCTAAAGTGCTCATTTGGGGAAAGGTAATAGTCAAATATATACCATTGAAACAAAGACTTTTTATGGCTATCATTTTTAAAATTTTTATTAAAAATGATTTTCTCTATTTTTAAGTAAAAAATAAAAGCATTAATCAATAAATCCAATGTTCGAATGCTTCTTATTATAATTAATCAAGCTATCATAAAATCAAAATATTATATAATTAATATGAATGAACAAAATTAAGATGCTTACTAGTAAAATCCAAAAAATGAAAGGTTTTTTCTGAATTGACAGTAACTCAAGGACACATCTATTTGCATTCACGGTTGCAAATAAGAAGAGCAACTTGTTTTATTCCATTCCATGGCTTAAAACAAAAGAATGTATAAGAGACAAGCAAGATGCATGAGCATCAATAGTCAATTCCACAATTCTAGGCCTGGCAAGTCAAGGTCTCCTCTCTCTCTCTGATCATTACTAAATTTCAATTCTTTATAGTTGAAGGCAACTTGAATGGACTAATCATCAAAATTAGACTATCTCCAACACCATTTAGAAAAATTTTGCATTCCAATTCTTTATAATTGGAGCCAACTTAAATGGACTAATCATGAAAATCAGTCTGTAATTCCATTTTGGAAAAATTTGCAATTCAAATCTTTATAATTGAAGGTAGCTTGAATGAATTAGGGACGGATCCACATGTTTAGTTAGAATGTTCATGGACGCCTTTAAAAATTGCAAAGCAAGAAAATTTGAAGAAAAAAATTCACTGAACATATATATGTCCATCGATAAATTGATAAATCCGTCGACAGCTTTCTTTATATATTATAAGTAGACATTCCAAAAAAAATCTTAAATCCCGCATTGAAATTAACTAATCATGAAAATCACACTATCCCCCACACCATCAAAGAAAAATTTGCAGTGAGACAACAACGCGTCTTGTTTGGAAAACCAAGCACCAGAGGTTATAATTTTCAACGAACTAAAACTCTATTCAAACACGAAATTCACTTTCATATGAATCATGTATGGAGTATGAAATAACATTACGGGGTCAATCAAGTTAATTTTTCGAAAGGACTTAATTTCTATTAGGCCTAACCAGCTCAGGTCAATGTCAGTGTCATTAACATCACACTCTTACAAAAGTGGCTGACATAATTTAAAAAAAAAAAAGTCAATGAGACAAGTACGCGTTAAAAACCAAGCCAAAGACATTGTTTTTCAAAAATTATACTTTGTTCACGAGGATTGAGGTCTTGGAACCTTTGGATCTCATGACCGAATCTCATCGTATTTGGACTTAATTCAACTTTTGCTTTGTTTTTGTTTGAATTGTTTATTGATTTTGTTTATGAATATATATTATATTAGTTTTCAGCATGTACGTGATGTTAATATAATTTTATCCTTAAAAATTTTATTTAATAAATAATTTTTTGATATTATGATAATAATGATAAATATTAACAATTTAATTTCAATTTTGGTATCAAATGAATAAAATTTGATAACTTTTGATATAATTTTGATTTGTATTAATATAATGAATGGTCCCTAAACTATAGTGAAATGTTTAATATGTTACTAAACTTTAAGAATTTTTAATATGATATCTGAATTATAAATCTTTAAATTAATATGATACTTGGAGAACTATTTATCTATCATGTGTTATCATTTAAAGCTAGTAATGTTAAGAGTGAGTACTACATGAGTTAGTAAATTCATAGTTTAGTGTTCAGGTACTACATTAAAAAATTTTAAAGTTTAAGTACCACATTTAACATTTCAATATAATTTAGGGGCCATTCATGACATGAATCCTTTTGATTTTGATCACCTTTGATATGTTTTGGTAACCTTTGTTAGAAGTTTGAAAACTTTTGATAAAATTTTGATAACTTTCGATATAATTTTGGTAACCTACGATTAGTTTGGTAACTTATTATATAATTTTACTAATCATTAATATAATTTTGATAATATTTGATGAAATTTTGATAACATCTTGATGTAACTTTGATAACCTTTCATATATATAATTTTGATAACTTATAATATACCTTCGGCAATTCTTTACAAAATCTGTGTCACTATATATTTAAAAACGGATTCCCATTGTAAAGCATGGGTTTCATTCTAGTATAAGATAATTTCTTTTTATATAATTATATTATTACTTCATTCAAATTTAAAATTTTTTACTAATTTTTTTATTGAATAGGTTTATGATAGGCTTTTCCTAACATTCCAAGATAAAAGTTCTAGCTTCATTTCTACTAGACTTGGTAATTCATGCATTCGCATCATCTAAAATACTAAAATTCGTATATTCTTATTATATTTTACACAAAAACTATGTGTCATAATTCATGTTGATACGAAAACATGAAATAAAATTTTTTAGTTTGTTAAACCTATATATAGTGATTACTAAAATTTTAACCCATGTCACTTTTGCGTCCTATTTTCATATCGTGTTTGTGTCATGTAACCATGTTATATTTTAAATTATCAGGTTTAATTTCTTTTAGTAACTAAGGTTTAATTCTTGATAACCTTAAGTATAATAAAATTATCAATAATTAACAATTAAGTTATTATTGATTTACTATTAAGTTATCAATAATTTATTATTAAATTAGTATTAATTTACTATTAATTTATGAATAATTTAACATTAAGTTTTTAATAGTTTTCTATTAAATTGTTGCTGATTTTCTACTAAGTTACTGATAGTTTATTAAAGTTATAATTGATTTACTATTAATTTATCATTGATTTACTTCAAAATTATCAATAACTAACTAATTTACTGCTAAATTATCATAGATTAATAGCTAAATTATCACTGATTTGTAACAAGTTATTAGTAATTTCCTATTATATTATTAATGCTTTACTACTAAGTTATCAATAATTTACTATTAAATTATCGATGATTTAATATTATATTTATTATGCATTTATTACTATAATATCATTGATTTACTACTTAATTTTTTATTATTGACTACAAAATTATTCTAGATTTATTACCTAATTATCTCATGATTCACTATCAAGTTATCACTGATTTATATTAAGTTGTCCATGATTTACTATTAAATTATCACTGATTAACTATTAAGTTTTCAATAATTTACTACTAAATTATATTGATTTATTTTTAAGTTTCTAGTGATTAACTATTAAATTATTATTGATTTACTATAAGTTATTTATGATTTATTACCAAATTTATCAATTAGTTACTATTAAACTAAAATCAATTTATTATTAACTTATCACTAGTTTACTATTATATTGTGATTGATTTATTACTAAATTATCAGAGATTAACTATTAAATTATCACTTATTTTTATTAACATATCTTTAACTTATTAATATGTTGTCATACATTTGCAACTATGAAACATGGATTATAAAATGTTAACTAACAATATATGAGATAATTTTCTTTTTATATAATAACATTATTATTTTACTCAAATTTAAAATTTTTTATTAAAATTTTATTAAATAAATTCATGATAGGCTTATCTTAGCCCCAAGATAAAAGTTTTGCCTTCGGTTTTGCTAGATTAGGCTTCAATCCTTGATAATTTCAACTATAAAAAAGCTATTAAAGATTGACAATTAAGTTATCATTTATTTACTACTAAGTTATCAATGATTTATTAGTAATTATCAATGATTTACCATTAAGCTAAATGATTTACTATCAAATTATTGGTGATTTACCATAAAGTTATTGGTAATTTATTATGAAGTTATAATTGATTTATTATTAATTTATCAATAATTTACTATAAAATTATCAATAATTAACTAATTTATTGTTAAATTGTTACTAATTTACAACTAAGTTATTAGTAAACTGCTATGCTATTAGTAATTTACTGCTATGTTATCAATAATTTACTACCAAATTGTCAATAATTTACTACTATATTATTATGTATTTACTACCATGTTATGATTGATTTACTATTTAATTTTCGATTGTTTACTATAAAATTCTCATTGATTTATTATTAAATTATCTATGATTAACTATCAAGTTATCACTTATTTATATTAAATTATTTATAATTTACTATTAAGTTATTAATTATTTATTAATAAGTGATATTGATTTACTTTTAAATTTCTAATGATTAACTACTAAATTATATTATTTACTATTATCAATTAATTACTGTTAAACTTATATTGATCTATTATTAATTATCACTAATTTATTATTAAATTATCATTCACTTATTAAGTTATTAATAAGTAACTACTAAATTATCACTTATTTTTTATTAAATTATCTTTAATTTACAAATATACTTTCATGGATTTACAACTATAAATATAATTGGTTTTATTCTAAGTTAAAATCTACTTACACCTCTTTAAATTTAAAGATGAATGTTGATGTAATTATTAAAATTTAAAATTACGATATGATTATTAAGTAATCAACTTCATTCTATCTAGATTGGTGAATATATTGTAAATATAAACTCTTATACGAATTTGTCGCAGCGGTTTTGTGTCTGCTCGATGAATTTGGAAATGAAATAAAAAATGGAAAATGGAGTCACAACCAATTTTTTTTTGGCTAGGTGCAATTGGCCACCTATTAAAATTTATCCTTCTAATAAGATTTAAAAATTAATTAAAATTTATTAAAAGGGTAATTTTATGGTCTGTTGAACAGTCAGGGTTTGGAAGTCAGTTACGTGTGGGGAAGGATTAGTACCCCCACAGCGCTCGTTTAAAACAGTACTAATTAACTATATGTTATCATTTAATTTTGATAAAAAACAGTCTCATTTTCTATGTTTGGAAAAATAATTTTCTTGATTTTTTTTATTTATTGGAAATTAGTTTTTTATTTAAACTTATTTCATATTTATTATTCAAGTTTAATTCAAGAAAAAATAAAATTTAACCCTTTTATTGAAATAATTCTTAAAATATTCCAGTATGTTGGTAACATTAGAATAACTTTTTCTCATCTAAAAATTTCTTAGGCATCACTTCTCGGAATACCTTAGAATCTCATCCTCGGAGGTCCAAATTTACTTTTTGTAAAAATTATTTCATGCATGAAATGCAAATACTAACATGTTGATGCACACATCTTATGTTTTATTTTTAAAAATTTATTAATTTTTGTTAATATTTTCATTTAAAAAATGAAAAAAGAGGAATTTTTATTATATTAAAGATTTTCTATAAATATTTCAATACACTGGTAATATTTAAAAAATATCTTCTCACTTAAGGAGTTCTTAAAGTATCTCTAACCGAAATACTTTTAGAATCCCATTATTGGAATAATTTTCCTTTTTTTCTCATTTTTATTACTTATTCTTAATTTATTAATTAATTTTTTTATTATTTTTATAAATTTTTTTATTGTATTGAAAATTTTTTAATAAATACTCCAATATACTGGTAGTATTTTAAAAAAATCTTCTCACATAGAGATTCATAGATATCACTACTCGGAGTACCTTTGAATCTCATCATCGGATAAAAAATTTTTTTCTTATTTTTTATTATTTTATAAGATTTATTTTAAATAAAAAATAAAATTATCACAATTTTGTACTATATGTTTCATTATTTAATTTTATTTGTTAATATTATAAAACAACAAAAATTTATTCTAGCAAATTTAAATATTTTAACATGCATAAATATTAATAACAAAATTTAAAATAACAAAAATAATATTTTAAAAAATTCAAAAAATTCAAAAAAAAAATTTTTTTTACCTGAATCGGACCGATCAATGGTCCAGTCAATGTGAGTCCGGTCGGTTCGACGGCTCAATTCGGTCTGGGTGATTCTGTAGTTCGGTGCGGTCTAGTTCGATCTAGTCCGGTTTATGTAGATCGATTAGGGTGAAAGGGTGAGTCGAGTCAGTGGATCGGGTGCATAAACCCCGATAGGGTCACCGGTTGACGCGTGAATCCTCAGGAGCTTAAAACGACATCGTTTTAGGGTTTTTTTGAAACAACGTCATTTTGGCTTTGGCAGTTTCTATAAAAGGCCTAAAATTTTTTTTCGTTATTTTTCCATTTCTCCCTTTCTCTCTAACTCTCTCCCATTCCTAGAGCCCCTCTTTCTAAGATGATCAGCCGATTAGTCTGGCCACTATCGCCACTGCTCTGGTGGCCGTCCGTTGTCATCGGATGGTCGTATGAAAATACCCAAAAACACCAAAACGTTCCCCTCAACCCCTTTTCACCAAAAATAGCCCCGATCGATGTAGATCGAAGTTTAAAGTTTCGGTCTCCTTTTTTTTCAGAAAAACTAAAACTAACTATTTTTTTTTGTTTCTACAGGTCTTGCTTGGTGCTAGATTCCTCCCTACGGGGAGGACTATGTTGAATTTTTTTTTATTTTTCTGGCAAAAAGCTTTTCTCTTTCTTTTTTGGCAGGATATCCTTCTCTCCCTTTTAGGTTAAGCCAGGAGATCTATTTATAGAGCTCCGGTCGTGCCCTATGCTTGAGTAGGTGACACAGGGCTTAACATGAGGCTTAAGCATGAGTTCCTTATCCCTTTTATTTCTTCTGTCTTATTCAACAATGGTAGGGCATGATGGCTATAAGGTAGTGAACAAGGGATGGTAGTGGCGAACATAGTATGGGTGACCAGAGGGTAGGGTATGGTGGCCAGTGGTGCCGTGCAAAGCACCACTAGCATTAGCCCTTTTGTTTTTTTTTTTTTATTATTTTTGTATTTTTGTATTTTCATTTAATCAATAAATTAATAAAATAAAACAAAAAAAAGCTGGGCCTAAATAACAAATTGGGCTTTAGGCCCGATTGAAATCACTTTTGGCCCAATTAAAATTAAAATTGGGCTTGAAGCCCAGTTGAATTAAAATCGAGCTTGAAGCCCAGTTGAATTGCAACCAGGCCTTAGCCCGAAAACCCAATATATTCTATAACCAAGACTTAATTAAAATCCGGATAAATTTGTTGACTATAAAACTTTTACATTAGAATACAAAAGTTCCTTTTCTTATAACAAGTGCGATTAATCATGATAGATATTGTTTGGTATGTGGTGCACCAAAACAAAAAAAGATATTGATTGGTCCCTTTCTTAATGATTCAACTAAGAATTTGGCAAGAAGCCACGAGGATGGAACATACTTTTATAATTATTGGTGCAATTGTGGAATGTTATGGAATATGATATGATTCGCTGGAATAAAATTATTTTCTCAAAATCCATTCATTCATGGTGCTGAAGACGACTATGCTGTGAAGTGCTCTTTTGGTTTAAAGTGTTAGTCAAATATATATTATTAAAAACAAAGACTTTTTATGGCTATCATTTTTTAATTTTTTAATTAAAAAAAGTTATCTCTATTTTTTAAGTAAAAAATAAAGCATTAATCAATAAATCCAATGTTCGAATGCTTCATATTATAATTAATCATGCTATCATAAAATCAAAATATTATAAATTGATATGAATGAATAACATTAAGATACACATTAGTAAAATTCAAAAATTGAAAATTTTTTTGGATTAACAGTAACTCGACGACACATCTAATTGCATTCACGGTTGCAAATAAGAATAACGACTTATTTTATTCCATTCCTTGGCTTAAAACAAAAGAAGGATAAGAGCAAAGCAAGATGCATTAGCATCAATAGTCAATTCCACAATCCTAGGCTTGGCAAGTCAAGGTCTCCTCTCTCTCTCTCTCTCTCTCTAATCATTACTAAGTTCCAATTCTTTATAGTTGAAGACAACTTGAATGGACTAATCATCAAAATTAGACTATCTCTAACACCATTTAGGAAATTTGCATTCCAATTCTTTATAATTGAAGCCAACTTGAATGGACTAATCATGAAAATCAGTCTGTAACTCCACTTTTGAAAAATTTGCAATTCAAATCTTTATAATTAAAGGCAGGTTGAATGAATTAGGGATGGATCTAAATGTTTAGTTAGGGTGTTTATGGATATCTTTAAAAATTGTAAAATAATAAAATTTGGAAAAAAAAAATTTTGTCAATAAAATTGATAAATTTGTTGACAACTTTTTATATATAATATAACTGGATACCTTAAAAAAAAAATCCTCAATCTCGCTCTGGAATTAACTAATCATTAAAATCACAGTATCCCCCAACACCATCAAGGAAAAATTTGCAGTGAGACAATAAGGCGTCTTGTTTGGAAATCCAAGCACCAGAGCTTATAATTTCCAATGAACTCAAACTCTGTTCAAACATGAAATTCGCTTTCATATGAATCATGTATGGAGTATGAAATGACATTGTGGAGTCAAGCAAGTTAATTTTTCAAAAGAACTTAATTTCTATTAGGCCTAACTAGCTCGGGCCAATGTCAATATCAAAAAGGTGGATAAATTATTCATTTTATCACTTAATTTTTCGGAAACTTCTATTTCTGTCATGTAACTTTGAAAAATGAATTCCAAAAATTAAAGAGGAGTGTTAAACTTCTATTTCGGTCACTTAATTTTTATTTTCCATAAATTAAAACTTTATTCACGCTAAAGTAAAAGTAAAACCATGGGTGGCGGGTAACAATAGTCCCCAAAAATTTTAGTACATGTATATATATTTATATTAAATAAATTTAAATTGATCTCTAAATTAAAATTATAAATTTTTTTATGATTTTATTACTTAATGTATGCATTATAATTTAAGAGATGTTTAAATCACATTGGTATTTATTTGTTTATTATACCAAAATATCATTACTTGTAAATTTTTAAAATTAAGAGACTTGTCAAAAATTTTAAATCACAATCATGTAAATTTCATAATAATTTGATTTTAATTTTAATTTTCTGGACGAGTCTCTAAATTTTTTTATAAGTACTAGATTTTTTTTTGTACAAAATAGACCTAACCTAGGAGATTTAGGGAAAATGAAATTACAAATTTTAAGAATTGAACTCTCACCCTCTTTTTAGCTTACTTCAATTTTTGCTCTCCATATCATTTTTTTTTTATTTTAGATCTATATCTCATGTTGTTGTAATTTTTTTCCAACAGAAAAATTATATGGAACTACTTTACAAAAGAATAAAAAAAAATATTATAACTTTTAATCTCAAATTTTCATCATCATTCTTTTAAGAGTATATTTAATTTTTTTTGTTCTAATAAAATGTTTAATAATTGATTTATTGGTATCTCTTTTTTATTTTAATTTTCAATAACCAAAAAATAAAAAAATTCTCATAATTCATTGATAAAATATGTAATTAGTAATTCTATCATTAATTCTAAATCCTGTTATTGTTAAAATATAATATTGTCACAATAATATTTTTACTTTATAATTTTATGTATGGGTCATATTTTTATTGATCCATTATTTGCACTAATAAGTATGATATAATAATTTTTTTGAAAAAATAAAATAAAATATATTATATATAATTAGTTGGTGCCTTCAAAATTAAATGTCAATATCTTCCATGGTGAAGGTATGACTGGAAATAATGTGAAGTGTCAAGCAAGTTGGAGATAATTTCTCAATAATTTTCTTTTGGGTTTGGCCAACACCCAACATTGCAGTTGCTTTTAAGAGACCAATATTTACTTTTTCTACTTAGTTTTTTTTTAAATGTATTTTACTTTTTTTTTTTCATTTTTTTTAATTCCTTTTTTCGTGCATAAAAGCTAAAAGTCCAATTTGATATTAAAGTAAGTATTTTGAAAAATTAAAAAAGCATTATTTTTTATAAGTATTATTATTTACCAAATTATTCAGTTTAAAATTATTTTTTTAAAAAAATCCCATGCAAAGCGAGAGCTTCATTCTAGTGATGTATGAAATTATAAATTATCTTATCCTTTATTAATGGCTTACGTAAATTTTTAAATTACCATTATGAAATTTAGTATTACCTTATCGATCGATTACTACTATTTTATTCATCATTTACAAAAAAAAAAAAATGAAAAAAATTTAGACAAATCACAACATTTTTTATTCATTATATTCTTTAAAAATCTAAGCATATATTCCAATCAAATAACGTGGATATGACGCAATTGTGAATTTCAAGGTTGACGCCAATGTCAAGATCCTCTCAAACAATGCAATATTTGACGTTATAGTCTCGTAGACTTAAAAATAAATAAATAAAAGATATCAAATGGAACTCGGCATAAACGTTTCTTCTTTCCACGAAGAAATAAAATGCCACAGGCAGCTACTTCGAAAAGGTGGAAAGAAATTTTTAACCCAAACCCCACGATTTAATGTACAAGTCATATGGGTTAAAGTATTAATTACAAAATGAAAAAAAAAAAAAAAAAGGAGAGAGAAAAGTCGAATATATCATTTACAATTATTATAATAATTAATCACAATTTAAAATTATATAAGGTGAATAATTGTAAGATTATAATAAAAATTTACAGGTGAAATACACCCACATTGATTTACTCATTTTAATTAAATTAATTATTAAATTATTTTTATATTAATATTTTCATATTAAAATTTAATATAAATATATTATTTATTAGTATAATAAATTTCTCAAGTTGAACTCAAGCTTGAAAAATCATATTTAGGATTGGATCCAAGTCTTTTGACCAATAGCTTAGAAAGTAGCTGCGTTTATAAACACCTAATAATTAACAAGTACTCCAACTATAACAACTAAGAGAACGATTGTTTCGCTTAAAAAAAATAAATTTTGGTTAAAATTCTTTTTTAGGAATATAAAAAATATCTTTAAGTTAAAGAATTATCTTAAAATTCTTCAACATCTAGGTAGAACTTAAGATAACTCTTTTTGCTTAAGATTTAACATGATATTCCTTAAAATAAAAAATAACACTCGTTATGGAAGATAATTATTGGTGACTCTCCAACATCTAGGCAGAGTACCAAAAATTATTTTCTTCGAAATGTTATTTTAATTTTATTTTGTAATTTTAAAATTTTAAAATATGTATTTTTTGTAGAACATTTTATAAAATAAATGATGGCAGTGTCAGGCAGCAAGTAAAAATTAGAGATAGAGAAGTGCAACACGAATAACATGATGATGTATGTATGTTAATGGATATTACGTAAGATGAAATGCAATTTTAAAGTTGGGTTCTTAAGTATAATAAGACCACCCCGACTCTCTAACATCTAGGCAGAGCTTAGGTGTGACTATTCATATTTAAGATCCCATTTTATTAATACTTTTTATTTAATAATCTTGTTATTAATGCGAATTAAGAACTCGTGTGAAAAAACTGAATGAAATACTAAATACCCCATCATCTAGGCGACATTCGAAAACAAATTACTCCACATGAGATTTTCATACGTGTCCTTAGGATTTTCAAAATAGATTTGGGGTTTTAGGGGTTTTGGAGTTTGTACGATTTTTTTCGGTGATGGTTCGGAGTTGTGTGCCAAATTTGGGATTTTTGGATTTGAATTTTGAGGTTTTTGGATTTTAGGGTTTGACATTTTAGATTTTAGGGTTAGGTTTTCGAGTTTTAGATTTTGGGATTTAGAGTTTGAGATTTGGGGTTTTGATTTTAAGGTTTGAGATTTGAAGTTTTGGTTTTAGGGTTTAGAGGATTTACGGTTTAATTTTAGGGTTTGAAAGTTTGGAGTTTTATTTTTAAGGTTTAAGATTTGGGGTTTTGATTGAGGGTTTGTAAGGTTTAGGGTTTTGATTTTAGGGTTTGAAGGTTTAGAGTTTTAATTTTAAGGTTTAAAGGTTTGGGGATTCATTTTAGGGTTTGAAGGTTTGGAGTTTCGTTTTAGGGTTTGGGGTGTTTGGGGTTTGATTTTAAGGTTTTAATTTTAGGGTTTTGAAATTTAGGGTTTAAAGAAAACGTGAATATCTCTGAAAATCTACAACATCTAGGCAGATTTTCGGAGCAAGTTCGATTTTTATAATTTTTAAAAATTAATTAAAAATTTTTCATATATTTCTTTTTTATGAAAAATTATTATTAAAGAAGTTATTAATTTATTATTATTATTATTTCGTTATACTTTTTTAATTAATTTAAAAAAAATTAATAAATTTTTTTTTTATAATTCCCCAACATCTAGGTGGAATTATATTTTTAGAAATATATTTTTATTCCCTCCAACATCTAGGTAGGGAAAATAAAATACAATAAATATTCAATTTTTATTATTTTTTTAAATTATTATTATTTTAGCATTTTTAATATTTTTAATTTTTAGTTATTATCCTATTTTATTTTCATTTTATTATTATTAAAAATAATCAAATATTTATTCTAACAAATTTAACAATTTATCATGCATGAATATAAAAAAAAAACTCAAAATAACAAAAATAATAATATATATAAATTTTTTTAAAAAATTTTTTTTACTTGAATTGGACCAGTCAACGATGGTTCAGATGGACCGAGAAGGGTTTGGTTCAGCTCACAGTTCGGTTGAGTCGGTTGAGGAGCGGTTCAGGCCGATTTAGGGAGAGGTTTGATCCGGTCTGATCAAATCAGTTCAGAGCTGCTAAGGAGCTGAGTTGGCGGGTCGGTTACGCGGACCTCGAGTCGGGTCCGGGTCTACTCGCAGATCCTTTTATGCTTGAAACAGTGTCGATTGGTCCTATGCTCAAAACGACATCGTTTTGCTCCTATGTTTTCTATAAAAGTCAATTTGTTTTTTCAATTCATTTCACCCTTTCTCAAAAAAAAAATCTCACCTAAGAAAAATCCTCTCTGGCTTCGACCAAAATTCGACGTCGGACCGCCGCGCCAACCGCCGCCTAGGTCATCGCTGGTGGTAGCCGTCGGTGGTCGTTGGTTGTGAAAAAATGCCAAAATACTCCCAAACGTTCACCTTAATGCCCTCTTTCTAAATCCGACGTCTGTTTTGCCAGAAATAGCCCCGATCGAAGTAGATTGGGGCTTGAAGATTGGGGCTTAAAGAGACTGATGTGATTTTTTTTGTTTTTTGCTTTTGCAGGTAGGGCAGCGCTGGGTTCCTCCCTACGGGGAGGACTATGTTTGTCCCTTTTTTGTTTTTGTTTTTTTTGTTTGTTTAGGTATTTGGGTATGGTTGGTGTGGGTTCTATTTGGGTTTGTTGAAGGGAGAGGTTTCGTATGAGCTTGGGGATTTCTAATATTCGAGTGGAATGAATGGGCTCCTGGTATTCGAGAGAAAGAGAGATCCCAAGGGGAAAAAGCTGAAGGTTTTTAAGGAGCTTCAAAAGGAGAACATGTGGTGCTTGTAGGATGGCTGTAGGTGGGCTGGGGTAGGTTGTGGAAGTGGGCTGTAGGGTGGCTGGTTAGGGGCAGCAGCGGCATCGTTCACCAGCCACCCTACTTTCTGTTTTTTTCTTTTTCCCATTTTCTATTTTTTTCAATTAATATTTTTTAATATATATATATTAGTATTAGTATTATTAGTATTATTACTATTATTATTAATTATAAAAGACTCGAACAAAATTCCGTGTCTACACATCTAAAAAAATCGAACATGGTTAGCACCTTAAAATTTTATGTTTGGTCAAATCTTCCATCTCATTTTTTATTTATTATTAAAATATTAAAAATATTTTTATATTAATAATTTACTATTTTTAAATATATTTTATATTAAATTAACAATATTGTTTAACGAGAACAAAATAAGCAATTAACCTTAATAAAAACTTTTAAATATTTTGTTCAAGACTTGATTGAGTTGAAACTAGCAAATGGTCCGACACATAGACGAGTCTAATAACAAGCTATTATAGAAACATTTACATTATTTTATATAGCCAACGTTCAATTTATGGTGACAAATTATAAAGATGATTAATATTATGAATGATCTTTAAATTACAAAAAAAATTTAATATGTTACTTGAATTTGGAACATTTCTAATATAGCACCTAAAATATAATAAATTTAAAAATAATAACATCCTAATCGTGTTATTTGCAAGGAGTAATTGTGGAGCTGCAAAAATAATTGGCTTTCTTAATTCTCTAAAAATATATTATTTGAAAAAAAAAAAAAAAAGGTGTCCATGAACTAAGAGGAGCCGACCGTGGTTGACATATAGAAATCTTAGGTTTAGTGGGCTCTGCATTTCATTTTTATTTATAATTAAAATATTAAAAATATATTTATACTAATCTTTTAATGTTTTTAAATATATTCTAAAATAAAATTAAAAATAAATTCTTTTATAATATAATAACACAATCAATCTGAACTACGACTTAAAAGACTTTGACAAGTCAAGGTCCTTGCGTAGACTCTGTTTGGTTTCCTTTCCCTTTTACCAAAAAGGAGTGTTAATGTCTTTCGTTGTCTTCTCTCATCGAAGGTAAATTTCGGGAATTGAAACTTGAATAAACTAATTTATTACTAGGATCACACTAAGATCACACTTTCTAGAAAGTGGCCGACATACTTATAGAAAAATTTTGCAATGAGATAAAGTAAGTGCCATTGCGTGTAAAACATATAGAGAAGGTAATCCCGATTCTACCCGACTTGATATATATAAAAAAATTATTATTTTTAATTATTTATTTAATTATTTATTTAATTTTATATATTTTTATATATATTTAATTTTATATTTATATTAAAAATAATATTTTATTAATTTTAGGTCAGATCGAGTCGAATTTAATTTTATATAATGTTAGAGTAAGTCGAGTTTAGGTATTAAAAAAATAAAAAGTTATTGGATCGGGTTGAATACGGGTTTTATATGTTTAAAGTAAAGTCGGATTTGGAGCGAGCAAAAACCCGACCCGTTGCCATAAGCACAAGACTTTTTATTTTCCACGAATTAAAACGTTATTCACGCTAAAGTAAAACTAATAGTGAAGATATGACTATAAATAATGTGAAGTGTCAAGCAAGTTGGAGTTAATTTCTCAATAACTTTCTATGGGGGCAGGCCAACAACCAATGTTGCAGTTGCTTTTAAGAGACCTATATTTACTTTTTGTACTTAGTTTTTTCTATTTCCATTTTCCTTTTTTTCACTTTTTAGGACTTTTTTTTTTGTGTATAAAAGCCAAAAGTGCGATTGGATATTAAAGTAAGTATTTTTTTAAAACTAAAAATTAAAAAAAAATATATTTTTTAAGTATTATTATTTACCATATTATTCAATTTAAAATTATTTTTTATAATATATTTTTAAAAAAAATCCCATGCAAAGCGAGGGCTTTATTCTAGTGATATATGAAAGAATTTTTTTATCCTTTATTAATAGCTTATGTAAATTTTACAATCACATTTATGGCTTCTGGTATTATGTTATTAATCGTTTGTTACTATCTTATTCATCATTTACAAAGAAATAAAGAAGAAAATGAAAAACTCATAGGCAAATCACAATTTTTATTCATATATACTTTAAGAATCCAAGTATATATTCCAATTAAATAACGTGGATATCACGGCAATGTGAATTTCAATGTTGACACCAATGTCAAGATCCTGTCAAACAATACAGTATTTGATGTTATAGTCTCATAGACTTAAAAATAGATATGAAACGCTTTTCAAAAAAAAAAAAAAGAAAATGGAACTTGCAATAAAAGTTTCTTCTTTCCACTAAGAAATAGAATGTAATAAGAAACCACAATGAAAGGGCGGAAAGAATTTTTTAACCCAAACTCCACGATTTCATGTATAAGTCACACGACGAGCTAAAGTATTAATTACAAAATAAAAAAAAGCGTATCATTTACAATTGTTATAGTAACTAGTTATAATTTAAATTTATGAAATTTATAAAAATTTTATATAAAATTCACATTTATAAGTGATAGATCCATACATAATTCTTTAAGTAATTGAATAATTATAAAATTATAATAAAAAAATTGTAGGCGAAATACTCCATAGCTGATTTACCTATTATTAAATTTGTTATTAAAATGTTAAAAATATTTTTATATTAATATTTTAAAATTAAATTTTAATTAAAATTTATTATTTATTAAACAAAATTCTCAACGTTGAACTCAAGCATAAAGGTGTTTATAGGCTGATCTAGGTTGGGTCAATTTTTTATATTAATAATTTATATGCTTGCTTAGGTTTGGTTTGGTCTGATATTTTGAGCCTCAAAAATTTTTTTAAGGTCAACCAAAATTGAAAAAGTAAATACCAAGCCCCTCCATTAAACCTAATTTATATAACAAAAATTAGAAAATCCTTTTTTTAAATATATAAAAAAATTTTCATATATTTATATATATTTATATAATTATAATATTTCAATTATATATATTTTATTTGAGTCGGGTCGGATTCGGATTTTAATTTTTCAATACCCAACCCGAAATTTAAACAAGCTTATAAAAATGTGCCCATGCCCATTTAATATACTTTTTTTTTTTGCCTAAACTTTTTCAAAATTTGACAAGCTTTTAGGCTTAGGAGGATAGCTTGACTTTAGAACAGATCTACTTAGGTAGAAAAAACATATTTAGGATTGGATCAATGTCTTTGACCAATAGCCTAGATAGTAATTGGGTCTATAAACACCTAATAATTGACAACTACTTCAACTATAACAGCTAAGAGAATGATAGTGAAACGAATGATTTTTAATCAAGATTGATCATTGGTAAAAAAATAGTATATTTAAAGAAAAATCAATAAACAAATCAATATAAACCAACATAGAATTAAATTAAATCCAACATACATGAGATTCGATTATGAAATCTATTGCTTCCAATCCCTTTTTCTTATTATTGAGACAAAACTTTATTGATGGTATGAACAAAGTTTTAATTTGTGCAAAATAAAACTCTATTGCTTGGTTTACATGCAGAGGCACATATTTGTTTTATTGTAAAATTTTAGTAATAATTATACATGGGTTTAATAAAAACAAAAATGTATATTTTATATTTTTATGTTGATATAAATTATGATATATAATTTTCATATAAAACACAATACAAATACATAAATTTTGGTATTTAAATGATACGAATACGTAAATGGTTAAGTATAGTCTAATAACAAGATATCATAGAAGCATTTACAATGTTTTATATAGACAACATCTAATTTATGGTAGCAAATTATAAAAATGATTAATATTATGAATGATTTTTAAATTATAATAAAGTATTTAATATGATATTTAAATTTTAAACATACCTAAAACAATATAATATCTATAAATTTTAAAAATAAAGTAACATCCTAATCATGGTATTTGCAAGGGATGATTAACCGTGGAGCTACAAAAATTATTGGCTTTCTTAATTCTCTAAAAACTTATTATTTGAAAAAAAAAAAAAAAAGGGTGTCTATGGACTAAAAGGAGCCGAGTTTGGTTGAAACCTAAAATTCTTAGGTTTGGTGGGCTTTGCAATTTATTTTTATTTATCATTAAAAAGATTTTTATATTAACAATTTACTATTTTTAAATATATTTTAAATTAAATTAACAAATATTGTTTAACGAGAACAAAATAAGCAATAAACCTTGTTAAAAGCTTTAAAAATTTTGCTTAAGACTTGATTGAATTGAGACTAGCATATGGTCTGACACATAGACAAATCTAATATCAAGCTATTATAAAAATATTTACATTATTTTATATAGCCGACATTCTGTTTATGGTGGTACATTATAAAAATAATTAATATTATGAATGATTTATAAATTATAATAAAATATTTAATATGATGCTTAAATTTTAAACATTTCTAATATAACACCTAAAATATAATAAATTTTAAAAATAGTAACATCCTAATCGTGTTATTTGCAAGAAGTGATTAATTCATGGAGTTGCAAAAATAATTGGTATTCTTAATTCTCTAAAAATATATAATTTGAGAAAAAAAAAAAAAAGGTGTCCATGAACTAAGAGGACCCGAGCACGGTTGAAATCAAGAAATCTTAGGTTTGGTGGGCTCTGCATTTTATTTTTATTTATCATTAAAATATTCAAAATATACTTATACTAATCTTTTAATATTTTTAAATATATTATAAAATAAAATTAAAAAATAATTTTTTTATAATATAATAACACAATCAATCTGAAGTAAACTTAAAAAACTTTGGCAAGTCAAGTCCTTGCGTAGACTCTGTTTGGTTTCCTTTCCTTTTTACCTAAAAAAGTGACAGTGTCTTTCGCTGTCTTCTCTCATTGATGGTAAATTTCAGGAATTGAAACTTGAATAAACTAATTTATTATTAAAATCACATTTTCTTGAAAGTGGCCGACGTACTTTACAAAAATTTTGCAATGAGATAAAGTACGTGCCTTTGTGTGTAAAACGAAGCACAAGACTTTCAACAAATTAAAACGTTATTCACGCTAATTAACGTAAAACTAATGGGGAAGATATGACTGAAGTATCAAGCAAGTTGGAGTTAATTTCTCAACAACTTTCTTTTGGGTTTGGCCAACAACCAACATTGCATTTGCTTTTAAAAGACCAATAGTTTTTTTTTTTTTTTTAATTCAGTTTTTTCTATTTGTATTTTAATTTTTTTCACTTTTCGGAATTTTTTTTATGTATAAAAGCCAAAAGTGCAATTTGATATTAGAGTAAGTATTTTGAAAAACTAAAAATTAAAGGAAAAAAAACAATTTTTAAGTATTATTACTTACCGTATTATTCAATTTAAATTTATTTTTTATAAATGATTTTTTTAAAAATATATCCCATACAAAACGAAATCTTCATTCTATTGATATATGAAAGCATAAATTTCTTTTATCCTTTATTAATAGCTTATGTAAATTTTTAGTATTCAAATTATGAAATTTAATATCATATTATTGATCGTTTACTACTATTTTATTAATCATTTACAAAGAAATCAGAAAAGAAAATGAAAAACTCATAGACAATATTATAATTTTTTAATGTAATTAAATAATTATAATATTGTAATAAAAAAATTACATTTGAAATGTTCCCAAGCTGATTTACTTATTTCAATTAAATTTGTTATTAAAATGTTAAAAATATTTTATATTAATATTATAAAATTAAAATTTAATTAAAATATATTATTTATTAATATAATAAAATTCTCAACTCAAGCCTAAAAAATCATATTTAGGACTGGATCCAAGTTTTTTGACCAAAAGCCTGCAAAGTAGCTGGGTTTAACAAGTACTCCAATTATAACAATTAAAAGAATGATTACGAAACGAATGATTTTTTTTATCAAGATTGATCATTGGCAAAAAAAATAATAATAAAAACAATTGATTAATAAAAAAATAGTATATTTATAGAAAATTTAAATTAAATCCAACAAATATACAATGAGATTCGATCATAAAATCTAATACTTCTAATCCCTCTTTCTTATTATTGAGACAAAACCTCATTTATATATAGCATGAACAAATTTTTAATTTGTGGAAAATAAAAGTCATTGTCTTATTGCAAAATTTTTTTCTAAATTATGTCGGCTACTTTCGAGAAAGAGTGATTTCAGTGATTAGTTTATTCAAGTTTCAATTCCAAAAATAGTAAAATTTACCACCGATGAGCAAAGTCAAAGAAAAAGACTAACACTCCTTTTAGTAAGAACGAAAGGACAAGGGAAAAACAGTTTTAATATTTTTTTTACTTTCCCTTTTCTTTCTTTCCTACAACACAGTCTAAACGATCGAGGACCACCTTGATTGTCTATATATATTAAGCTTGATGCAAGGCTTATCATTATATATTTAGAAGTAGCAGTTGAGAGAGAATTGAAAATATAGAGATCATATATAAAGAAAAAGAGATGATGGAAACCAAATGGTTGTGGTTGAGTGTGTTGTTGTTGTTGCTGTTAGAAGGATGCAGATGGTATAGTACTGAGGCGTGTTGGGAGGATGAGAGGATTGCTCTCTTGCAACTCAAACCGTTCTTCAATCCTCACAACGATCTGTACAGCTGGGTTGATGAGATCAAGGGTTCAGATTGCTGTCAATGGCATAGGGTCGAGTGCAACACCTCCTCCTCCTTCTCCTCCAAGCGAGTCATAGGACTCTCTCTTAATAATACAAGATGGCTCGACAACAAAAGATGGTATCTTAATGCCTCCTTGTTTCTTCCTTTCAAGGAACTGAAGCATCTGTATTTGACAGGGAATAACATCGCTGGTTTTGTTGAAAGTGAAGGTCGCTTTTGCCTTTTCATCTTCAATTATTCCATTGTTAATTTGCAATATGAAAATTCATTCTTCACTTTTTCATTTTTACAACTTCATATTTAATTCTAATTTTGTTTTATTGATGAAAGCCACGAAGTCCTTTTTATATATTTAAAAGAACTCTCTTGCAGGTTTTACAAAGCTAAATTTGGAGATCCTTGATTTAAGTGACATTTACCTCAATGATACAATTTTATTATCTTTGAGTGAGCTTTCATCTCTTAAGCATTTATATCTAGAAGCAAACTCCTTCAGAGGATCAAGTCATGCAAACGGTAGAGTTAAAATTGCTCTAATTACGATTATGAATGATATACAGTAATTAAAATATTAACTTGTGTTTATTACAGGTTTCCAATGGCTCTCAAGACTTGGTAATTTGGAAACTCTTGATTTATGGGGCAATTCTTTGAAAAATGATATAGTGTTTCATATGAATGGTCTTTCATCTTTAAAGACTTTAAGTTTAAGTGGAAATTACTTGGAAGGAACCGTTCATATTCACGGTAAACTCATTTTACCTCTAATTGATATTAAAGTCAATTGTTGTTTCAAGGAAAGCTCTTGCATATTATTTGATTTTATATATAATATAATTAATTACTTGTTGAGGTTGAATAGAATTGAATAATTTGACAAACTTGAAGAACTTGGATTTAAGCTTCAATACAATTGAAAGCTTCCAACCATCAAAGCAAGGTATAAATATATGTTTCAATTCACTGAACTAAAATCTTAATTATGTGATCAGCATATAAAATTTTTGATTGACTATAGTATATAATAGAATTATATATTCTTGTATAGGAAACGAGACACAACTGAGGTTGACCAATTTGGAGGAACTTGATTTGAGCTATAATCTCTTCAGGAACAATACATTTTCCTTCGTTCAGGGGTTTTCAAGTCTAAAGTCCTTATATATGCAGGGGAACCAATTGCAAGGCTCAATAGATGTTAAAGGTAAAGCTTTTACTACCTTTGTTTTTTTTTTTTTAATTCTTTTTAAAAGCCTTAAACTCATAAAAAAAAATTTTTTTGCTAAGTCAAAGGTATTTATTAATTAATCAAAAGGGCACAAAGCCAGCATAAAGTTAATTCAGCAAAGCAAATAGATCTATGCATTCAAACCAGACAGACAAAACACCACCCAAAGTATATAACTGAAGACAAAACATTTAAAAGTTACACAACCTTACCCATAAGCCAATTACCTCCCGACCAAAGCGAGCTATGTGTGTTTTCAATTTCGTGTATTGTCGGCATAGAATCAGTCTCCACTATCACATGCTCTGTACCCTGTTCAAAAGCTAGTTGCAGTCCCCAAAGGATCGCTTTTGCCTCTGTATGAAAGGAACTTTCAGTCCAGTCTACTCAAGTCACTGCTGAAAAAACCACGTTACTCTTTGAATCTCTAAGAACAGCACCTAGCCCAGCTTCCTGTTCTCTGAACCTATACACTGCATCCACAATGAGCTTTAACATATCCAGTACAGGAGGTTGCCAACTCTATCCTTGTGGCTTCCTCGAGATCATAGTTGGTTGGGCAACCAGTTCTAGCCTTTCCCTCACAAGGGCTGTCTTTACCAATGATTTCCGCATAGCACATGTTACTCGATGGAGGCTTTTTAATTACAATCATCGTATTGTAATTCTTATTGTGTTAATTATAATATCATAATTCTTAATATTATCATGTTTGCTTATATAATTACATTAATTAAGTTAACAAATATTATATTATTTTCAAAACGTGAAATGAAACCCAGTTAAGATGCTAATTGTACCTTTTGTCTCTTGGATAGTTGCAGTTGCTAATATGACAACTTTTGGTTGCAAAAAAACATTTCTTGTTCATAATATCCGGTAGGAAAAAAGCCATTAGCTTAAGAATCAAGCTACACCTATTGGGCAAAAAAAAAAAAAAAAAATCAAGCTACACCTAGTTATGAAGGAGGATGTCACTTATTAAACAGTCAGTCATTTCGATTTTTGATTGGGATAAGAAATTCGAATCCAACTCTATGTAAGATAAAGACAACCAAACCAAGTATTTATTATTGAAGTGAGAAAACCGATGCATGACTGAATTAGAAACAATTGAGAAACCATTTTGTAGTTTTTTTCTTTTTAATTTTTGTTTCCTGAAGTTTCCTAAGTATTTGTGTTAATGGATCAAGTCAAGCAAATGGTAGAATTAAAATTAACCCAATAGTGATTATGAATGATATATAGTAATTAAAATATTAATCTTTTTCATTACAGGCTTCCAATGGCTTTCAAGACTCAATAATTTGGAAACTCTTGATTTAGGATACAACTCTTTGAAAAATAACATATTGTTTTATATCAATGGTCTTTTATCTTTAAAGACTTTAAGTTTGATGAGAAATCACTTGGAAGGAACTATTCACATTCACGATAAACTTGGTTTGCCCTTTTTTTACGTTTAAATCAATTGTAGTTTCAGGAAAAGGTATTACATATAATTTGCTTTTATATGCAATATTAATTACTCATTGGCATTGAGTAGGATTGAATAATTTGACAAATTTGAAGAACTTGGATTTAAGAGACAATAAAATTGAAAGCTTCCAACCATCAAAGCAAGGTATAAATATATATTTCAATTCACTCAACTAAATTCTTAATTATGTGATTAATGTATAAAATTTCTCATTGACAATAGCAAATAATAGAATTTTATATTCTTATATAGGAAACGAGACACAACTGAGATTGACCAATTTGGAGGAGCTTAATTTGAGGGGTAATCTTTTCAAGAACAATACATTTTTCTTCCCTCAGGAGTTTTCAAGTCTGAAGTCCTTAGATATGGGGGATAACCAATTGCATGGCTCAATAGATATTAAAGGTAAAGCTATTGCAGACTTTTTCTTTTAAATTCTTTTTAGAACGTTTAAACTCATCAAATGAGTACAATCTCATATCACATTTGAGGATTTTTCTTGTTCATTTAAAGCTTTAGACTTATTTTGCCGTTTATTTCATTATAAAGTCAATAAGAATATTCAATAAAAGATTATTTGAATAACCAGGCTAACATAATGATTATTTGAATTGAACTTGGACATAGAATTGAATAATTTAATGAGTATGAAGAAGTTGGATTTAAGCTGGAACAGCATTGAAAGCCTTCAATCCTCACAAGGTATGCATTTATATTTGCTCAATTAGTTAAGTTGTTATATATAATTAAATATTATGTAAATCTTTTTTTAGTGATGAAATTATGTAAACCTTATGTAGATAGTGGGAGACAGCTGCACTTGACCCATTTAGAAGAATTTGATTTGAGCTATAATCTCATGAATGACAGCATATTTGCATCACTTAGCGGGCTTTCAAATTTGAAGTCTTTGGATGTAAGCTACAATCAGTTAAATGGATCAATAGATATGAGAGGTAATTTTTTTTTTTTTTGCAAAAATTTTGAATTTGTTAACAAAATCTTTATTCATGTTTCAAGATGACATAACAAATAAGTTCATCTGTTTCTTTTCTTTAATGATGAAATTATGTAAATTATTTATAGATACTAGGAGACAGTTAAAATTGACCTATTTCTAAAAGCTTGATTTAAGTCATAATCTAATTAATTATTACTTTTCAACCAAAATTTCAACTCTATTATAAATACTTTAAAAAAATACATTTCATATATTTAGATGATTTAATGAAGTTTATTCATTACTTTTTTTCCAGACTTAGGTGCTTTTACCAACTTAGAGGAACTGGATATGAGTTATAATGATTTGAATGAATTTGTGGGCTGTAAAGGTATGGATTTAAATAAATTTTCTATTTTTATTTATGAGGTTTATAATGATGTAGATGTTTTAATGACCAAAAAATTTTGCATATTAAAATTTAATGCTCAATTTTTTAAAGGAAGAAATTAACTATTTATTATATGCTTTTTATTACAATGCTACAATTCTCTAACTATAATAAAGAATTATGTAAGAATCGATCATTTATAAATGTGACTTCCATATAAAATTTTGTTAGACCTCACGTAATTTTGAATTGTGGCTATTTAATTGTGTTATAATGATTGTAGGTGAAATGCTCTCATTAAAATTAATGTCCGATTTTTTAAAGGAAGAAATTCATTGTAATTTGATTACTAATTAGAAAATGATATATATTTGCCTTAGATAATTGCTTTCTTTAAGAAGTGTTGCAACGGCATATCAAATATTTCCCTTTTTGTTTGTATTACCTTGTTGTGTCTTAGAGTTGGACTTGTTTGCCTTTTGTCATTCTGTTTTAGATTACTATGTATTCTTATTACAGTTTAAAAAATTTTGCCTTTTCATGTTACCGTTTTGTTTGATTTTCATCTTTTTGATTGTTTCGTATATTAAAATTTATATTAAAAATATTTAACGATTCAATATTCTTCTCTATTAAAAATTCATCTTGCATAAATCTTGAACATATAATCTTTCTACAAAATTGAAATTTTCACTTGTTTATTTTTTTCATTTACAGAGTATAAAAGTTTGAAAAAGTTAAAAGTTCTTAGTCTAAATGGGGTTTTCACCAATGGAAGCATTCCACTACTACTAAAATTAGTAGATGCATTCCCATCAGTTAAGACCTTCTATCTACGATGGAATTACCTAAATAAGTCTATGGCTGCTCAGGATCAAGGTAAGTCATTAATTTTTCCAAAAGGACTTAAATTAGTAGTCGTTTGTTGATTAACATCTAAGAATACCTCTTATGCTATGATTACTCAGAATTGCATGTATGGAACAATGTGGAGGAAATATTTCTAGACTTTTCCTATCTTGACAACAACGTTTTGCAAAGCATTGGAGTATTCACTTCTCTCAAAACTTTGTCTTTAAGTGACTGTGGACTTATTGGTTCCTTACCTAATCAAGGTAAGACTCTATAATTTCTCCAATATAACTTCTGGAATACATCTATTTCCAATAATCCTTTTTTCTATTTCTTTCGTCTAATATCTTTTATATATATTCTGTTTTGGAAATCAAAATTTAATTAAAATTTCTTCCATGAATTTATAAAATTTTCAGGTTGGTGTGATCTAAGGAACCTTAAAAGTTTGGATATCAGTAGGAATGCACTTGAGGGGATACTTCCTTATTGTTTGGGTAACTTGACATCTCTTCTTCAATTGGATATCTCCTCCAATCAATTTACTGGAAATTTGACGCCTTTAGCAAATCTTTCATCACTTGGATTCATCGTCCTTTCAAGAAATCATTTTCAAATTTCAATGCCATTCCTATCACGTGCAAACCTTCCAAATCTCAAAGTTCTCTTCGGTGATGAAAACAAGATGGTAATAGAACCTAATTCCTTTCATACTTCAATTCCAAGGTTCCAACTAAATTTCATCAGTTTGTCAAAGTGCACAACCGATAAAGGACTTAGCCTACAACCTCTTAAGTTCCTTTATTACCAATATGACTTGAGATATGTTGATCTTTCATATAACTATTTCAGTGGAACAGTCCCGTTATGGTTGTTAGAAAATAACACAAAATTAGGAAATCTCTTCTTATTGGGCAATTCTTTCACCGGTCCTCTCTTGTTACCGCAACTTCCTAATCCTAATGTGTCTATAATTGACATATCTGATAACAAATTACAAGGTCAAATTCTGACAAATATATGTTCATCTTTTCCAAATTTGAAAGGTTTATTCTTATCTAAGAATGCCTTTGAAGGTAATATCCCTCCTTGTTTAAGTGGCATGAACACTTTATCAATTTTAGACCTATCGGACAATCATCTATCTGGAAGAGTACTAGAAAAGTTGATCATGAGAAGCTCATTAGTTATTCTTAGGCTATCAAATAACAACCTAAGTGGAAAGATTGTTCCTATGATGTTCAACACAATCAAGTTGTCAAAATTGTATTTGGATGGCAATAATTTTGCTGGAGAGATTCCTGATATTGATGTCTCTGCTACTGATTTTTCACATTCATCACTAGAGGATATTGATATCAGTAGTAACAGTTTTAATGGAAAGCTCCCAAGATGGATAGGGAATGTACCGCATTTGAAGAGATTGGCTTTGTCCAACAATCATTTTGAAGGTTCTATTCCAATGGAATTGTGCAACTTGTATGAGCTTGAATTTTTAGAGCTTTCTTAAAACAATTTATCTGGCTCTATTCATTCTTGTTTCAATCCACCATATTTGAGACATGTCCACCTGAAGAGAAACAGACTAAGTGGTCCGTTGACACTTGTTTTTAATAGCTTTTCATTAGTGACATTAGATCTTAGAGGGAATAATTTGACTGGTAATATTCCAAAATGGATTGGCACATTTTCTACTTTAAGCGTCCTTCTTTTGAAAGACAATCATCTAGACGGTGGAATTCCAGTTCAATTATGCAAGTTGTATTCATTGAGCATCATAGATCTTTCTGGAAATATGTTTTCTGGTCCTATACCTTCTTGTTTGGGTAACTTAACTCTGGCAATGAAAAAGGATAAGTCATTGATACCTGATGGTCAATATGGAATAGGTATACCTGATGATGCATCAACATACACTGTGATGATAATGCCGAAAACTCGTAGGTACCTTGATAGCTACATGGAAGAATGGATAGAGTTTACAACAAAGAGTGTGTCCTATTCATACGGTGGTGACATTCTTGAGTACATGTCTGGGATTGATTTATCTTGTAACAGGTTAACTGGGCAAATCCCACTCGAATTGGGAAACTTGAATGAAATCCGTTCGTTAAACTTATCACACAATAAGTTGATTGGAGTCATACCTTCATCATTTTCAAAGCTTAAGCAAATCGAGAGTTTGGACCTTTCTTACAACAACTTGACTGGTAGAATCCCTATACAGTTGGTTGAGTTGAACTTCCTGGAGGTTTTCAGCGTGGCACACAACAACTTGTCAGGTAGTACTCCAGACCCAAAAGCTCAGTTTGGGACCTTTAATGAAAGCAGCTACGAGGGAAACCCTCTTCTCTGTGGGCCTCCATTGCAAAATAACTGCTCTAAAACTGAGTCACCACCAACAGTACCAACTACAACAGACAATGAAGGAGAAGGTAGTTTCATGGACACATATGTTTTTTGTGTGAGCTTTCTAGTTTCATATGTAATTGTTTTATTGGGAATTTTTGTTGTTCTATACATAAATCCATATTGGCGACAAGCATGGTTTTCTTTCATTGAGAGTTGCATCACTACCTTTCGCTACTCAATTGTGGGCAATTTTCTTGAGTTATACATCTTCAGAAGATGTGCCTAGGTATCATGGGAACTCTTATGATTTGCCTTTTGTTTGAATGTGGTGAAGATTTGGATAAAGTTGATTTTGGTTGTCAGAAGAAGTTTGGTGATTTGATCTTTTTAAATGGGGGATTTCTTTTAGCTGACTGTTCTGTTAAAATAGTTTTAGGAAGAGTTGTGGATTTTGCACTTTCAACAGAGCTTTATGTCTCTGTCGAAACTCTGTTTTTGGTATTTGTTTTGTTTTGAAGGAGGCCTGTAGCTTTGTGTCTTGTTGATTTTATTTTCTACACAAATATTCAATTCTCTATTCTCCATCATCTACAAGTTATTATTAATATCTTTTCCAAGTTATTATTCAAATTGGCAAATTTTTCCTCATTAGTTTTGGCTTAGTTTTGAGCTTCTAGTAAATGATTTCTGGCATAAATTGCAGCGAAGGCAAAGATTGCTGGCTATGGCCTACCAAGAACTTTCTAAAGTTGTATTGGTTGGATTCATTTGTTTTAACCAGATTTTATATCGATCGTAAAAAGCTTTTTCAATTTATTTTCTTTGATGCTTAAAAAATTAGATTTTAAACAAAAACAATACTAATTCTATCATATTAAAGTAATATGAAATATTCAAGAATGTGTTTTTTTTTTTTTTCAATTTCTCATTTCTAGCTCTTTTATAGAGGTTTTATTTTTATTTAAAATTACTTAATATTTGTTGTCTTTCGAAAATTAGTGTTAGTTTATAAAATGGACCAAATAAGCATTGACTGTTGAAAATATCATTTTGATCACGAAATGCAATTATTTTCTTTTATAGGGTTACAAATTATTCCAAAATTAAAAAATTAGGTTTATATATCTCATACACATGCAAATCCTATCAAATAAATAAATTTAATGTAGAATCTTCCAAAGTAACGATGAGATCATGACTTAATAGTTGTGTTATAAAGGGTGTTAGCCAATGAGATCATGACTTAGTAGTTATATTATAATTTATTAGTTAATTATTCAGTAATTGTAATTTAATTATGATATAATAATTGATTATTCAGTTAATTAAATGAATGTAATACTTGATTATGATTATAATAATTAAAAAAAACTAAAATTTTTGAATCCATTCTTTGCATGGTTAATTTTTATTTAAAAAAAAAAACTTAAATAATATATACCATATAATTAATGATTTCAAAAGTTCAAAGAGTTTCTCTTTAAAAAAACAATCCTCATACTACTTTATTCAAAAAAAATTTTAAAAACATAAAAAATAAAAAAAATAAAACAGCAAAGGTATCAAAGGAAAAAACAATTAAAAAAAAAGAATAACCTCATATCTAACTGTAGCATTTCCATGAAAGAAAATGAAATAATGGAGTAAAAGCCTCATCCTCTTTCACCGCAAAGAACTTATGTGTAAATTTGATCACATATAAATCAATAAATAATCATAAAATAAGTACACCAGGTCTACAAATAATTAATAATTGGTATACAAAGATTACAAAAAATTAAACACATTTAATTATTTCTAATAAAATTGATTATATTAATTTTTTAAAATATTTATTTTTAAATCATTGATTAATGGAGAAGGAGAAAAGATTAAAATTAATTTATACCTTACTACTAAGGATCCAGAACATCAACTTAACATTTGTAAATTGAATTACTTAATTTCATTTAATGACACTTATCCTAAAAAATCATATAGCGTTTGCATCCATGAGGCATTGATTGGTTTTGTAAGGGGCATAGATATATATATATATATATATATATATATTCATAGAACTTTTTGGTTTTTTTTCTACATTGATTCCACTAAATTTAAATAAAAATAAAAGTAATACAAATAAAATTTTATCTACTTTATAAAACAAAATACAAGTAAAATGACTAAAAAAAAAATCATATCTATTATACTATAATAGTTGTCCAATTATGTACGTGGATACACTCAAACAATTATATATAGAGATTAGCAATTATAAAATAATGTTATTCATTTTTTTTCTAATAATGGGATAAGATATATTTAAATTTATCATTTATATTTTAGATTTGGGGAAAAGAGATTAGGTTGGGTTAGATTAATGTTAGAGGGGTTTATCATTTATAATTTTTTTAAAACATAATCTATTTAAATATTGTTGAATAGTGCTAATAATCTTGTGGTCATTTGGTAGTTAATATAGCATTAAACTCCTAATTTTTATGATCATAATTTTATTCTTGACATATTCAAATATAAAAAAATTAATAGTTTAAATTTATATTAGAATGATCATTGATAAGTATTATACACTTACCAACATCAAATCAATATTGATTGTAAATCTTAACACTAATTAACTTATTTAAAAATAATTAATTAAAATAAAATTTAAAAAATTAGGACAACCTAAATTGTTTTCTCAAATCTTCATCTAAAAAAGTTGATAAAAACCTAAGATGAAAAGTTAATCACTTAACTCAACAAAATAATTCCCAATGAAGATTTGATTCCATTTTCTTTTGTTGTTTGCTATAGATGGCTGTAACTTCTAACAAAAAATGATAAATATTTATGGAAGAGATATCAGTGCGGTGGTGTTCTAGGAGACTGCGAGGGGAATATTAGAGGTTTGTTTTATGGCCCTCATGGTGATCAGGAGTCAAATACTGCAGAAGTTTTGGCCATTAAGACTGCACTTCAAATGTTTTCTTCTTCACCTTGGCTGGGAAAGGTTGCTCTAGTTTTGAAATCAGATTCAAAAGTAGCAGTGAGTTGGGTGCGTAATAAGAATGCCAGACCATGGAAACAATGGCTGATATTTGCGGAAACTTATAAGCTAGTGGAAATCATAGGAAAAGGTTAATTTTGGACACATTTTTGAAGAAGCCAATTACTTTGCTGATTCATTGGCAAGGAAGGGGGTAGACAGTCTTAGTTTGTTTTATGCATGGCTGTAATATGATAAGATTTCCTGTAGTGAATAGGTAGTTTCTGGAAATATTGCTATCAGGTGCAAAGACTGTTTCTGATCAATAAAATTTTGTTGACTGAGAAAAAAAAAATAACAAAGAGAAGTTTTCAATCCATTTTTGATTAAAAACGTATAACCTAATCTAAAAGAGGTAATTTTTAATCAAAATTAACGAGAAAATTGAGAAGATGAGAAAAGAGAGGAGAAAATTCCTAGAGCTTCTTCATTTCCTCATTAAAGCCCTAATTCATTTTTTTTTTCAATTAATTGTTAGTTACTACTTGTTAAATATGTTAATTAAGGAGAAAGGTTATTATAGATTAGTTTGGTTTCACTTTCATGCATAAATAAGTTAATAAAAATAAATAAGTCAATTAAGGATTAAAGATTATTATGGATTAATTTGGTTTCGCTCTCATATATAGAAGCATGATATTAGTTTCAATCTTTTAAAAAATTATAATGTGGTATTTTATTATTGACTTTCAAAAATTTACTTTTAGGATCATTATGATGTTAGTGAAACCCAAAAAAATATATAGTATAAATTTTTTATATAAAATTAAATATTATATGACTTCTTATTAAAAAAGTTTTTAACTAAGCCATCAGTTATTTGGGAAAATGTCTTTGATTTAAGAAGGGATTTCTTTTGGAGCCATTGCTAAGAAAAATGGACATTTCATGAGGAATTGAGAGTGCCACCTAATACATCCTTCATGGCAAATAAAGAAAACAACCAATGCTTTTTTTTTTTTCTTCTTTTCCTTTTTGCTATTTTTTCACAAATTTTGGATTGGCATTTTTTATTAATTTGGGCTTAGAAAGCCCCAAAAATAATTTGGGTTGCCTTTCCTTTTTTTTTCCTATTAAGATTTTGCTCTCTTTTCTTTTTTTTTTTTGTATTTTTGTAAAAATTTGTTTTCTGATGAACTTTTTAAGTAACTTTTTGTAAAAAGGGATGGAATGATATATGAAGGAGACATAATGGAAATTGGAAAAAACAAAAAATGTTTTTGCTCTTGATTTTTTCTTTTTTTTGGGAAAGAAGGATTCAAACTCTTTTAAGCCAAATGATCAATTGCTATTCTTGATTTTTTTTAAAGTGTATGCAAGAAAAATAAGGTTATATGTTTATAAAAAAAAAGGGTTAGATGAATATGATGTTAGATAAATACAAAAAATCACCAAAAGAAAAGTTAAGAATTAAGATGATGATCAATGATTATCAACTAATAACTGATAAAATTAATAGGAGGGATTTTTTATTTGGCACTATAGGAATGCTTCTTTTATAAGTAAAAACCAAACTTAATGGATGCATGAATTTGTTTTTATTTTTCATACCCGTACCATTAGAAATTTTTTTTTATAATGCTACTTTTTTCTTTTTTTTTTTAACTTAGAACTTGTAATGTAAAACTTTTACCATTACATTTAGTGAAAATACATAAATTTACTTATTTATTTATCGACAAAGATGTAGTTTAAACATATTTTATCCTTTTAAGATAATTAAAAATATTTTTAAAATTTTACTTGGATTTATTTTTAAGTAATTTTAAAAATATATTCTTTTATATTATTTAATAATTTTGAAATGTCTTTCACAGAAGTTTTACTTTAATTTTTAACAAAAATAATGTGACAATAAAAGAGTAGGATTAAAATGTTCTATGTAATATTTAAATTTTAAAATATTTTAATATAATATTTAAATTTATAATTTTATTAATTAATATGATTTTTTTTGTTAATCATGTATCATTATTTAAAATTCACAAAATTAAAAATAAATATAGATTAATTAATAAATATATAATTTAAAATTATATAAAAAAAATTTTTAATTCGAATATTTACTTTTAATATTTAAATTAGAAACGCCGACAACAGCAAAACGCAAACGGCAAAACTTCTCCCCTCCGCCCCCGCACCCACCGTTTTCTCACAGCTCAGTCTCGAGCACCAAATAAACGCATCCCTCAACCAAAATTTGACCCCCAAAAAAAAATCTCCTCTTTCTTTCGCTCATCTCCTCAAACGTCTCGATTTTCATTTTTTCTTCTCTACTTTGAACAAAAAAAAAAGACTTTTCTTCACTTATTTTCCAATATCTCTCACTATCTCTCTAGATGCCCTAGCCACTTTCTCTCGCCGGAACTCCACAGGGCGCGTTGTAGCCGCCGGCGATATCTGTGGCACTAAACTTCCGGTTTGGTTTGTCTTTTTCGATTGGATTCTGGAATTATCTTTGAATTTGGATTTGATTACGTAAAAAGGAATAACTACTACGATCGAAAACGAGGGCGTCGAGGATTTGTTAGGGTTTTAATCTTGATGGCTGGGACTCGTAAAAGGGGAGGGAACAAATCAAAAGTTAAGAATTTAAGTTTAGGTGATCTTGTTCTTGCCAAAGTCAAGGGTTTCCCTGCTTGGCCTGCCAAGGTCTCTTCCTTTTTCTCTTCCCTTTTATTTTATTATTATTGTTACCTTTTTTTTATCCTGAGTTATGGGTATTTTATATTTTGATGATTATATTCTTAATTTCTTATATGCTTATTTGTATTTGAATAAATCCATGATGAGTTTGGGATTTTTTTTAGAAGTTTTGCATGTTGATGGTAAGTTTATTTTATGCTTATATTGTCTTACTTTGTATTTTATTTGTTGCTTTTATGCTCAATTTGTTTCCTTTAGTAAATTTTGTTTTATTTTGTGAAAGGCCTATTTTTGGAGTTCAAAGTTCTGCCATGCTTATGTTAGCTGATTGTGTTTTAAGTGTTTCAGGTTTGGTACTTTGCCTGTTTAGCAATTGGGTTACTTAATGCAACTATGCAAGTTCTTTTTTTTTGGACTGAAAAAAACTCGGACAAATGTGTGTATTTTTTTTTTTTTTCGTTGCATGCTAGATTGATTTGATCCTAGAAAGTGTCATCAGAAATTTAGTGAGGGATTTTCAATTTATTTTTTTGTTTTTATTGTTTTGTTACTTTGAACTCGGTTGGTTTGTTGTGATTTTGGTTTACCGTTGGTTTTTGAGGTAGATTCTATAGGCTATGAATTTCAGATTAGCCGGCCTGAAGATTGGGAGCAAGAACCTGACCCTAGGGAATATTTTGTCCAATTCTTTGGAACACAAGAAATTAAGTATTTTTGTGTTCAATTTGTACATGTTTGGTGAATGAGGAAGATCGCAACATGATGAATAAAGATATGTGATGTGTCTGTTTTAGGGTTTGCATCTGTTTTCTGGTAGGAGAGAAACCACATTTACCATACGATGGAACATGAGATAAATACATGAAAGGTGTTACTGCATAATTTCTTGAAAAAAATATTAATCCTTTTGTATTCCAAATACTTGTTACCTATACCAATCCAAGCAGACAAACCTTGATTTACACTTTTTCATTTCCTGTCAATGTTGTTCACATAGGGTGCTTGCTGACTAGAGAAAACATTGAAACTGACTTGATTTATTCTATCTCTGTGCTATCTGTATACATCGTTGCTTTTCTTTCCATCCAGCTTCTGTGATCAAGAAATTGTAGGATGCAAATTGTAATATCAACAAGGGGAAAATTGTAATAGGCAGGGCTCTATGCTGAGTCCTTTATGTGTTGCAGTACTGAACCCTAGGCAGCTCGGTCATTTAGCCCTAGGCTGCATAATATAAACTCATGGAGCTGACCATTCTAATGTTCAGGGAGTACTCTTTTGCAGATGTGATAGTCATGCAGATTATCTGGGAATTTTACGTCTTATAGTTTTTTTCATATGATAATTTGAGAAATAGCGAGATGTCCTTTAGGTAACCGACCTTTTCAATCTAGGATGCAAAAAATGAAAGATTGATACAATGACAAATGGTGCAATATTTTTCTACTTCTAAAGGTTCTTGATATAGGATGTGCATCTTATGTTGCCTTAATTAATCTTTTTTAATGTAATTTTAATATTTGAGTAATTATTTCTTTTTAATGTTATTTTGAGCTTAATTTTGAATATCTAGTGAATGATTTCTGGTATAGATTGTAGTATATCAGTAAGTAACAAAGGCAACGATTGCTGGCAGTGGCCTACCAAGAAAAAAAAAATCAGAAGTCTAAAGGATACTAGTAGCTTGCTTAGAAAATTTCTAAAGTTCTATTGGTTGGATTCATTTGTGTTGTCCAAATTTTATGTCAATCCTGGAAACCTGTTCCAATTTATTTTCTTTGATGCCTAAAAAAGTTGGTTTTAAACTTATACATTGTGAGCTCTTGTTTCATTTCTTGCCTTTTCTAGAATTTTTATTTTTATTTACAATTTCAGCTTTTATATAATTTTCAAGATTTAATACTTAATATTAATTATTTTTCTAAAACTAGCATTAATTTATAAAATGTGCTAAACAAGCACTATAATAGAAATAATAAATTAAATGTTATGTCATACTTTTGAAGTCGACGGTATGAAAAAAAAAAATCATATTAAAATATAGTTATAAATCCTTTTACGTTATTTATTTTTATCAAAAATAATTTTTTTATTTATTTTCATAACTTTTATTTTATTTCAAGCTAAACAAGTACTGATAGTTGAAAATAAGTTTTTCATTGTAAAATGCTATTTTTTTTCATGAGGTTGAAAATAACACAAATTTGAAACTATTCTTACCCGAAACAACATGAATTGTTTTCGATCCGAAATGATTTTTTTCGACTTAAAATGACTTTGACTTGATCCGATGAAAATCAATTCAAATCTGAGCCAACTCATCCAATTTTAAAGTGCTATTGACACCGATCACAAAACCTCTATTGAGCTAGGCAATGAGAAAAAAGTTTTTTTTTTTCCCGACATTCACCACTGCAAAATATCATTATATATTTCTACAATTTCTCTCTTGTTTCTACTAACACTGAACAAGCCTTATCATTCTTCATATTTTCAACCTTTTTAAAAATAAATAAAGTCCAATGGTAAAACATTTAAAACCCATGCACGTTGCAATTTTATGACACTCTATCTTGGATAAAAGTGTACGTTCCAAATTTTAATTCTTCAGTTCTTCACTTCTTCAATCGACCTCCAAAATGAAGCTCTTGACTTTTTATTTTATTTTCAAATATTTCAAATAAAATGCCAAAACTCCATAAACAAGCTCGTTTTCCTTCATATTTAGATTCAAACAATTCCATTTTAGCTTTAGGGTGAGTTAAAAAAAATTTCACATTAGCAACAGTTGAGGATCAATACATACCAAAATGAAACAATTGTGCCCTTATCATTCTTTATAATTAAAAGATAGGTTGAATAGAAGAGTTCAAAGATCAATAAACCATAGTATTTAGCAACATAGAAGCCCGGAATTAATATATAAATCAAAATAGAACAACTTTGATAGTTTCAAATTCAACATATTAAAATTAATTATACCAACTATCTTATCTAAGAAAAATTATAAGACATGGTATATAACTATTAAAAACAAGTATAAGAAAATTTTACATTTAAATGATAAAATAAAAAATGGCACCCTTGCTTTCGGTTACACCTTTAGTAAGAACTTTTAATATCCAAATAAACTCTTGACTTTATTTCAAAATACAAATAAGTCATCGATATTTTATTATATGAAATTAAGAATATGAACTTTTATTTTATTATAATTATATTTTTAAATCTTAAAATTAAATGAATGATGTCCAATTAATAGAATTTTTAAAATAGTGTTCCCTTAAATATTTTCATTTAACTCATTTAATTGTATCTAAGTAAGCATCTTTTCCAAATTAAACATCTAATTCAAAAAAACAAAAAATAAATATTTTATACAGTCAAGGTTCTAATCACAATAAAATAAAAGTTTATAACCTTAATTTCATGCAATAAAAGATTGAGAGTTAATTTAAATTCAAGGTAAAGTTTGAGGGCTTATTTGAGTATTATACCTAAAATAATATTATTCATTTTTTTCTAAAATAATGGGATAAGACATATTTAATTTTATCATTTATATTTTAGATTTAGGAGAAGGGAGATTCCATTGGATTAAATCAATATTCGAGTGTTTATCATTTTATATTTTTTAAAAAATATAATCTATCTATATATTCTTGAATTATATAAAATGTGTTAATAATCGTGTAATTTATTAGTAGAGTATTAAACTTGTAGTTTATATAACCAGAGTTCCATCTTTGAAACTCTCAAATAAAATTAAAAAAAGAATTAGGAAAACCTAAATCATTTTCCCCAATCGTCATCTAAAAAAGTTGAGTATGGTTAGCTAAGTTTGGACTAGGCTTGTCAAATGGGTGGGTCAAACTAGCTTTGAATCAAGCAATTCAGTTTGAATCATTTCGATTTAAAAAAAAATTGAGGTTATTTTGGGTTATGCCATTTCGATTTTAAGTTTTTTTTGAATTCGAGTTATTTTAGGTTTGGACAATTTCGGGTTAAGGCCATTATGAGTTCATATCATTTCAAGGTCAGGCTAATTAGATTCGAGTTATTTCAATATGGGTATTTTGGGTTTAACACTTGGGTTATTTAGGTTCAAGCTATTTGTATTCAAATCATTTTGGATTTAATTTATTAATTTTTAGAAAATTAGATTAAATTTAAATAGATTATTTGATCAAGTTCGAGTTAATTTTTTATTATAATTCTTTTAAAACATAGAATATAATATTTTAAAAATAAATATAAATATTGTAATTTGTATACTTTAAAATAAAGTTAATTTTTATATAAATGAAAAATATGTGATTTTATTAGACTTGAAAATTTTAAATATAATATGATGACATAATACTAAAATAATATAAGAAAAATCATATGGGTTTCAAAAAAATGTGTTTCATATTTAGCCATTTCAACATGAATTTTGACACGTGTAAGATATAGAAAACATATTTAATTAAATTGTGTCATATGAGTATACATATTAGACATAGGAAATTTATTTGTGGTTGTCATGTTTGACATGTTTAATAATTTTTTATATTTATTTTAATTTAATATAAATATATAAAAACTATTTTAATCTTTTAATTACAATGCACAATTATATATTTAATATAATCATATAAAAATTATTTTAAATATTTATTTATGATACACATTTAATATGCAATTATTATTTATATTAATAATATAACTACAATATAAATAATCATTTTAATATAATTGTAGCTCATTATTTAATAGCTTATTATTATGGATTTTAGTATAATTGTAGCTCGTAATATAATTTATTCCAAATTGTATGATTAAAAATTAGTAATATAATTAAAACATAAACATAACATATATACACAAATCAATGGTTTCTTTTATATACTTTAGTCTAACCACATGATAATTGATACCCAGATATATAATTATAAGAGATTGTATAATTTACTTGAAATGATACAATGATATGTATACCAAAAATAATTAAAAATATATACTTTATTTTAAATCATATTATAAATTATAAGAAATTTTATAAGTAACATAACATACATATATAACTTATATGGGTTTGATATTAAAAATATAAATTAATTTCATAATTTCAATCATTTTAATAAGTTATCATTTTTATTATATTTATTATATTTATTTGTGTTATATTTATTATTTTTATTAAATTAATGTTTTTGAATAAAATGTTTAATTTAGTCTCGAGTTAGTTCGGATTTATTTTTTGAGTCATTTTGGGTTCAAACTATTTCAATTTTGGGTTGATTTGGGTTCATATTGTTTCAGTTTCGGATTGAATGGGTTTGGATTGTTAATTTTTTATGGTCAATCAAGTTGGGTCTGATTTTGATTCAGGTGGATTAGGTGGATTTTTTGGATTAGAGCCGAAATTGACAGATCTAGTTTAAACCAATCATCCATTTCATTTTTTATTTATTATTAGAAAATTAAAAATATTTTTGTATTAATAATTTAATATTTTAAATATATTTTAAATTAAATTAACAAATATTATTTAAGAAAAATATAATAACCAATCAACGCTAATCAAAACTTATTCAATACTTAATTAAGTTGAGACAAGCAGATAGTCTAACCCATAAACAAGCCTCATAACAAGGTATCATCGAAACATTTACACGATTTTATATAGACAAAATATAATTTATGGTGGTAAATAATAAGAACAATTTATTTCATTCCATTTGAATATATTGTTTAAAAGAAAAGCAAGACCATTCATTTACCCCAAATGATCAACCGTAGGATATTTTTGGTTTTTCATGTATCGATTAGAAATTTGATATGAATTTAAAAAAAAAATCTTAAATATATGAAATTAAATCGAATCAAATAAAAATAAATTGATCTGATAGAACACTATTTTTTAAAATTGATTTTCAATTTTTTTAATTTTTTTTCCATCCTATGGATTAGCTTCTTTATATTCTTCTATGAGGAATGATAATGAAATTCACATGGCTATGCTAAAATGGTTCCCCTATGACTATCAGGAGAAGAGTTCTAGCATTCGCAAAATATCAAAAATTGAATCTAATATTTGAGAAACATCTGCATCAGTGGTAATTAATTAAAATGCAAATTAAAGGAAATCAACTTTGGCAAGTTCTATCAAGGTCGTCTTTCTCTCATTCTTGGTAAATTCCACTATTCTTTGAATTGACATTTCAATGAACTGGTCATTAACATCACACTCTCCCGAACGTGGCCGAAACGTTATAAAAAAAGTTTGCAACGAGACAAGTAATATTTTTCTCAGTGTGTAAAACCAAACAAAAAAAGATTTAGTCTCCAAAATTATGGGATATAAAGTTTACTTTGTTGTTATTTTGTATTTTATTCAGTTTAGTCATATATTTTCATGGGATAAGATATATATAATTTTATCATTTACATTAATTGAATATATTGCTAAAAAAAATAAAAGAAGACCTTTCATTTACCCCAAATGATCGAGATTTGTAGGACAATTCAAAAGCAAATGCATCAGCATCATCCATTGTAATTAATTAAATTGCAAATTGAAGGAAACTTTGTTAAGTCAAGTCAAGGTCTTCTCTTTCTCTATCTTCTCGAACTCATCAGTTGTAAATTCTATTATATAGTGATAATTTTATATTTTTAGTGACAAATTTTGCCTCTATTAAAAATGCATTTTATTAAAATATATTTTTCAAAATGATACTTGAAAAAACTAGTCATTATCATAACACTCTCTTGTGGTCGTATAGAAAAATAATGGAATAAGACAATTAGTATTTTGCTTAGCGTGTAAAACCAAACAGAAAGACCTTTTTTTCCACAAAACTAAAACCTTCTTCACACTGCAAACTCAAAGTAGAAACTCTTTGCCAACATCATTAAGTGCATGAAATGAAGTGGCTGTGACGTTTTGACCGAAACGCGTTTCCAATACAGATATATTACTGTAACATTGCATTTTGCATTTTAAGATACCGATAATTACTTTTTTTACTTAGTTTTTGCTGTTTATTTTTTACTTGAAAAGTTAATATTTAATACATTTTAGTATAGATTTTTAATTTTACAGATAGTATTAATAGATTGACACATATTTTGTTTTTATTTTTAATTTATTTTTCTTTTTTAAATATACAATATCATCATTTTACTCACATGTGAAATCTAAAAATTTCATTTTCAACATATTTGATTTTTTTAATTAATATTTTCATGTAGGTATAAAAGCAAGATGCAAAAAATGCATTTGAGAAATCCAAAGATTTTGAGCAGCTATGAAAAAAAAAAAAAAATGAAATGAAATTAATTCCTGTTCTCATGGCATTTGAACTACGGAAAGTTAGGGGGACTGCCAACAAAAATAAGATCCAAGGGAACAATACAATTGGCTAATTCAAAGTCTTCTTCGTATGTTGTGGCTTTATAATTAAACATTGTAATAATTTGTTAACGGGGAAAATAACTCTTGAAAATAAACATCCTAATCATGTTATTTGCAAGGGATGAGTAGTTGTGGAGAATTTTATTATAGCTGCAACAATATTTGGCTTTCTTAATTTGGCAAGAATATATTGTTTGAAAATAAGAAATAGAGGTGTCCATCATTGAAGAGATTCCGAGCATGGCTAAAATCTTGAAATCTTAGGTTCGGTCTGCTTTTGCATTTCATTTTATATATTATTAAAATATTAAAAATATATTTATATTAATATTTTAATATTTATAAAAATATTATATAATTAAATTTAAAAAATATTAATTTTACAATATATTAATACAATCGACTTGTGTTGGACTCTTTGGTTTCAATTTTTCGAATAGATTTTTTATTTTTTTTCAGTTTTTTTTCTTCTTACAAGTTAGTTTCTTTATATTCTTTTATGAGGAATGATGATCAAATCCTCTTGACTATATGTTGAAATGGTTTCTATATGGTTATCAGGAAAAATTTCTAGCATTGGCAAAATATCAGGAATTGAATCTTAAAGGTATAAAGATGAATTTCATTTGAAAAAAGCAAATGCATCTACAGCAATAGTAATTAATTAAATTGCAATAGAATGAAATTAACTTTAGTAAGTCTTGTAAAGGTTATCTTTCTCTCATTGTTGATAAATTTTACTTTTTTTGAATTGACATTGAATGAATTACTCATTAACATCACACTCTCTTGAACGTGGCCAAAACGTTATAGAAAAAGTTGCAACGAGACAAGTAATATTCTCCTTAGCGTATAAAACCAAACAGAGAACAACTTATTTTCCACAAAACTAAAACTTTCTTCACGCTACAAACTAGAAAGTAGAAACTCATTGTAAAGCAAATTGGAGTTAATTTCACAAATTACTTTCGATCTAGGCCACCCAACATCATTAAATACATGACTTGAATTGTGAGTGACGTTTTGACCCCAAACACAATTTCGGCGCGAATAAAGGTAGCTTATCACCGAAAGGGGTTTTTACTTTTGTTTGAATTGGATTTTTCATGTACAAAAGCAGGATGCAATAATGCATTTCAGAAATCCAAAGATTTTGAACAGCTTTGGAAAAAATAAATGGAACGAAGTTTTGTTTATCAGGTTATTTAATTGTAGTATGAAAAAGTTAGTTGGGAGCCAATAAAATTAAGATCCAAGGGAACTATACAATAGGTTAATTCAATGTCTCTATATGTTGTGGCTTTCGAATTAAACATAGTAATAATTTGTTAATAAGGAAAATAATTATTGAATATAAACATCCTAACCATATTGTTCGGAAGGGATGCGTAACTATAGAGATTTATATATATAAATTACAATTACGTTTTGTTAATGTGTTAGGAAGAAAATTTATACATTATATTAAGGCTTCAACTGGTTTCCATTTTACTGTTTTATTTTTAAAATTTTTGCGCTACTTAATTTCTACTGGCTAACATGAATTAAATTTATTATTTTAATAAATAAAATAATGTAGTAGGAAGTTTTATGCAACAAAAATTTATTTTTTTCATGAAGAAATAGGATGTAGCAGGAAGCCAAATGGATAATGGTGAGAAGAGTTTTTAACCCAAACTTTACAATTTCATGTACAAATCGCACTTTTGGCTAATTACAAATGACAAAATGAAAACCCAAAAATCAATGAGAACTCGAGCTGATTTGTCCATTTTAATTAAATTTATTATCAAAATTATATTGAACACAAAATAAATTTCCTTTAAAACAACAATTAAATTTGCATTTAGATTCAAATAAATAATTTTAAAAAATAGTTTTTTTGTTTGAGAAATAGTACATAACAATTTAAAACAAATTCAATTTAAAATATGCACTTACAATTTTTGTCATTTCAAAATATTAACCAATTTAACGAGAACATTATTAATTAAGGATGAAATAGTTAATTTAATAAATTGTCAAAGACATATATGTCGTCAATCATTTGCACTTTTAAAATTTATTCCTTTTAATATAGTATACTAAATATATATAAATAAATTGAAGTTTTTCTCTTCCCTTTAAACTTATTGTAATGTATCAAAAAATGGAATCAGCAGAGGGGTCTTACATTTTTCTTTTGGTGTTAATGGAAGCATATAGGGTTTGACTAACAAAAACCATGTAATTTACTCTCACTTTAAGTATTAATCTTAACATTTTCTTGGTAAGATTTAAAATTGAGACTTTCAAGTTAAATATGTTGCCTTTGAGCAGGCATATTATATATTGAGAATATGATCAGATATATTTAAAGCAATGTCATGAGGTGAATTAAATGATAATACCTCATTAATAAATAATTTTTTTTAAAAATATTAATTTTTATATATTTATTTTAAGGGTTGATATTTACCTATATAATGAGTTACAATTATTTGATTGATTTATGGTGTATACAATATATATACTGACAGTGCATTAAAAATAAACCAAAAATAAAGTTATATATAATAAAGAAACCAACAAGAGCATAAAAGTGAATTTGTAAACTTTTATTAAGCATAAAAGTAGAACTTATAATATGATTTTTCATTTCTTAAGCAATTTTTTGAATATGTTAGAAGTTTGAATTTATGAAGAAATCTGAAAAGAAAAAGAATCGTACACAAATCAAAATATTTTGCATTCATACTTTAAGAATTTAAGTATACATATATTGTTAGAAAAATGGGGTCCAGCCTCATGTAAGTGGTTTTAGACCAAGTAAAGGTCATGGACCTTGATTTTTTATTTTACACAGAGCCCTAGCTACTTAATAAAAAAGAGGTGGGGTTATTTTAAGTGTGTGTCGAAAATCAAGTAGAGAAAGAAGAAAAGCCAGAAAAAGCAGAGAGAAAAAAGGAGAAGGGAAAGTTGATTGAACGAAAGTCGATGATCCGTGGTCCGATTGAGTTAAAACCTTGTCAGGAGGTTTATGATTCAGAGTTCTACATTCTGGACGGTGAAGATCGGGTTTGAAGCTCTCTAGGAACAAATCCAGGGTGTATTTGTTGAGTCACTTATTTGGTGAGATTTCTCCAATTGTTTCTCTAGTTGTTGATTAGCTCTAGTTTTAGGTAGAGAAGAACTTTGTATACCTATTATTTGATAGTGAAGATTTTTTTGGTGGTCCGTGGTTTTTTTTTCCTCTACACTAGAGGGTTTTCCATGTAAATCTTGGTGTGCTTTATTTTTTCTGCGTATTTGATTATTGATTATTGTCTATTACTTCTGTATTGTTGTGATTATTGCTTCAGGTGCAACAAGTGGTATCAGAGCGAAGGTTATTTTGAAACATCAATACAGAAGTAACCCAAGATAGAAGTAAATTCTGTTTGAGATCATGGAGGGTGATACAGGTTCCATGATAAAATTAACAGCATCGAATTATTCAATTTGAAAGCCTATGATGGAGGATCATCTATACTGCAAAGATTTGTATAAGCCAGTATTGGGTGATTCGGCTAAACCAACGGATATGAAAGATGAAAGCTGAAAGAAGCTAGGTAGAAAGACACTGGCTACAATCAAAAAATGGGTTAATATCAACGTGTTCCATCATGTAGCGCAGGAGTCAAATGCTCACATTGTTTGGAAAAAATTGGCAGCATTGTATGAGAGAAAAACAAGTATGAATAAAGTTATACCTGTTAAAAAGCTTGCAACTTTACAATACAGGGATGGAGGATCTGTTACAGAACACTTGAGTGATTTTCAAGATATATTTAATCGGATGACTACTATGGAGTTTAAGATGGATGATGAAATGAAGGCGTTATTTTTTTTGGGTTAATTGCCAGACAATTAGAATACTCTAGTTGTGACTATTCTTAATTCAGCTCCTGATTATAAGGTGACATTAGAGATGGTAAAGGACAGTATGCTTAATGAAGAAGTGAGACGAAAAGATGTAGACCCTGGGAATCAAGCTCTGGTCACAGAGAACAGGGGTAGAAACATCGATAGAGGTCAGGACTCAAAAGGTCGTGGTAAGTCTAAACATAGATTCAAGTCTAGAGGTAAAGTGAAGTGTTTATATTGTGGTAAGGCATGTCATATAAAATGAAACTGTAAAATCTTGAAGCAAGAGCGAAAAGATGAGAGAGACAAGAGTTCAGATGATGGCAATGTTGCAGCAGTGAATTCAGATAGTGATTCAGTTACTTTGATTTGTACACCTGGTGATTGTAATCATGTTAGTGATCCCAACATTGAGTGGATAGTTGACACAGGAGCGGCATATCATTGTGTTCCTAAGAGAGAGTTGTTTACAACTTACAAAGCAAGAGACTTTAGTTGTACCATAATGGGAAACAAGAGTGTGTCGCAGATTGTTGGGATTGGTGATATTGTTGTACAAACTAGTATAGGCTGCATGTTGACTTTGAGGGATGTCAGACACATTCCAGATATGAGAATAAACTTGCTTGCTATTAATGTCCTTGATAAAGAGGGATATGAAAGTCGACAAAAGAATAGACAGTGGAAGCTTCTCAAAGGATCTATGGTAGTTGCAAAGGGAAAACTATGCTGCACAATATATAAGACATGGATGTAATTGAATGGTAACCAGGTAAATACCATTGAAAATGATGCTTCAGCAAACTTGTGGCACAGGAGGCTGGCACACATGAGTGAAAAAAGGTTATAGATTTTGGCAAGGCAGTCTCTCATTCCTTTGACCAAAGGTATGTCTCTCGATTCATGTGATTATTGTTTGTTTGGTAAGCATCATAGAGTTTCTTTTTGTAAAAGTTTTCAAAGAAAAGAAAATAGATTAGAATTAATTTATTCTGATGTATGTGGTCCTATTGAGGTTGAGTCATTAGGTGGTAGCAAATATTTTGTTACTTTTGTTGATGATGCTTCACGTAAGACTTGGGTGTATATGTTGAAATACAAAAGTCAGGTACTACAGTATTTTCAAAAATTTCATGCCATGGTTGAAAGGATGACAGGGTTACCCTTAAAGTGTATTCGAACTGATAATGGTGGGGAATACACATCTAAAGGCTTTAAAGAGTATTGCTCAAAGCATGGGATCAGGCATGAAATGACAGAACCTGGAAAACCACAGCATAATGGTATAGCTGAAATAATGAATCGCACTATTGTGGAAAAAGTTAGATGTATGTTGAGGATGACAAAATTACCAAAGCCATTTTGGGGTGAAGCAGTCAACACAGCTTGTTATTTACTTAACAGGTCACCATCAGTTCCTTTAGGCTTTAACATTCCAGAAAGAGTGTGGATAAGGAAAGATACTTCATACTCTCACTTGAAAGTTTTTGGGTGTAAAGCATTCATGCATGTGTCGAAAGAGCAGAGATCAAAGCTTGACAGTAAAGCTACACAATGTGTGTTTGTAGGATATGGTGATGAGGAATTTGGCTACAGGGTATGGGATCTAGTAAAGAGAAAGACAGTCAAAAGCAGAGATATGGTCTTTTATGAAAAAGAAATCATAGCAGACCTTGAAAAAAATGAGAAGACTACACAAGTTACTGTTGAGTGTGATGTTTCAACATCGACAGAGATTCCACAGGAAAGAGCCACAGATGATGGAAATGAGCAAGAAACAGAACTTGGGGATATGAATGAGCTAGCCACAGTTGGTGATGAGCCAGATGCTATTAGTTTTGAGCAAGGGGAGCAATCCTCTCTACCTGAGAGTGTTGAGCAAGAGGAGCTACCTTCGACATCAAGTGATGTAGAGTCTCAACCTAAGAGATCTACTAGAGAGCGCAGGCTATCTACCAGGTATTCAAGTTCATGTTTTATTTTAGTTACCAGTGAAGGGGAGCTAAAAAGTTTCTAAGATGTGCAGGCTACTCCGGATAAAGAGTACTGGTTAAAAGCAATAAAAGAAAAGATGGAGTCATTGCGAAAGAATGGTACTTATGATCTTGTTAAACTTCCAACAAAGAAGAGGCCATTAAAGAATAAATGGGTGTTTAAGTTGAAAAAAGATGGTGACAAACTAGTGAGGTACAAAGCTCGATTGGTAGTAAAAGGTTTTTCTCAGAAATTAGGCATCGATTTTGATGAGATTTTTGCTCCAGTTGTAAAAATGAGTTCTATTTGAGTGGTATTGGGATTGATAGCTAGTTTGAATCTTGAGCTTGAGCAACTTGATGTTAAAACTGTATTTTTGCATGGTGATTTGCATGGAGACATTTATATGAATCAACCTAAGGGTTTTGAAGTGAAAGGGAAAGAGCACTTAGTTTGCAAATTGAAGAAAAACTTGTATGGCTTGAAAGAAGCTCCGCGACAGTGGTACAAGAAGTTTGATTCTTTTATGGTGAGTCATAGCTATAAAAGAACAGCAGCAGATTCTTGTGTGTATGTTAAACAATTCCCTAATGGTAACTTCATTATCCTATTATTATATGTTGATGATATGTTGATTGTAGGACAAGATGCTAGTATGGTTTGCAGGTTGAAAGAACAATTGTCTAAGTCCTTTGATATGAAGGATTTATGTCCAGCAAAGCAGATTATTGGTATGGAAATTATCCGGGATAGGAGAGCTGGAAAGCTGTGGTTGTCACAGGAAAAGTATGTTGAACGAGTGCTTGGTAGATTCAACATGCAACATGCTAAATTAGTTAGCAGTTCACTTGCCAACCATTTTCATCTAAGTAAGAAATATTGTCCAGTGTCTAAGGAAGAGCAACTAGCTATGTCTAGTATTCCTTATTCTTCTGCAGTTGGTTCTTTAATGTATCTTATGGTTTGTACAAGGCCTGACATTGCTCATGCAGTTGGTGTAGTTAGTAGATTTCTTTCTAATCCGGGGAAGGTTCACTGGGAAGCAGTGAAATAGATTTTTAGATATTTGAGGGGTATCTCAAAAATATGCTTGACTTATGAAGTTTCACAACCAGTTCTAGAAGGGTTTACTGATGCTGACATGACAGACGATCTTGATGGTAGGAAATCTACTTCAGGGTATTTGTTCACTTTTACAGGAGAAGCTGTATCTTGGCAATCTAAGTTGCAAAAGTGTGTTGCTTTATCAACTACAGAGGCTGAATATATTGCAGCAACCGAAGCATGTAAAGAAATGCTTTGGATGAAACATTTTCTTCTTGAATTGGGGTTGAATCAGAAAGAGTATGTGGTATTTTGTGATAGTCAGAGTGCTTTAGATTTGAGTAAGAATGCCATGTACCATGCTAGAACAAAGCACATTGATGTTAGATATCATTGGTTACGTTCAGTGATTGAAAAATAGCAGATGCTATTGAAGAAAGTCCATACTGATAAGAATGTAGCAGATATGTTGACTAAGATACTTCCCAGGGAAAAGCTTAAGCTTTGCAGTAACTTGGCCGGAATGAATCCCCTGGCCAAGGTAAGTTCCAAATGAAACTGCTATGTTGATGAATCTCCTCCTAATGGGGCTGGAGGGGGAGATTGTTAGGAAAATGGGGTCCAGCCTCATGTAAGTGATTTTAGACCAAGTAAAGGCTATGGACCTTGATCTTTTATTTTACACAGAGCCCTAGCTACTTAATAAAAAAGAGGTGAGGTTGTTTTAAGTGTGTGTCGAAAACCAAGTAGAGAAAGAAGAAAAGCTAGAAAAAGCAGAGAGGAAAAAGGAGAAGGGAGAGTTGATTGAACGGAAGTCGATCCGTGGTCCGATTGAGTTAAAACCTTGTCAGGAGGTTTATGATTCAGAGTTCTACATTCTGAACGGTGAAGATCGGGTTTGAAGCTCTCTAGGAACAAATCCAATGTGTATTTGTTGAGTCACTTATTTGGTGAGATTTCTCCAATTATTTCTCTAGTTGTTGATTAGCTCTAGTTTTAGGTAGAGAAGAACTTTGTATACCTATTATTTGATAGTGAAGATTTTTCTGGTGGTCCGTGGTTTTTTTTCCCTCTACACTAGAGGGTTTTTCACATAAATCTTAATGTGCTTTATTTTTCCTGCGTATTTGATTATTGATTGTTGTCTATTGCTTCTGTATTGTTGTGATTATTGCTTCAGGCGCAACATATATATATTCGAATTAAATAAAGTGGATATGAAGGCAATGTCAATTTCAAGGTTGATGTCATTGTCAATATTTGATGTTATAGTCTTTTAGAATTAAAAAAAAATTGAAAAGTAGACATATTGACCGGAACCTGCAGCAAGATTTTCTTCTTTCGACGAAGAAATAGTATGTAGCAGGAAGCTACATGGAACATTAAGTGTGGAAAGAATTTTTTCTCTCATTGATTTTTCTTTTTATCAAATTAACTAAACTTTAACCATTAATTTTGAAACTATAATGCAATAATAACTTTTCAAAAATATATAATTTGAAAATATATTTTAAATTAAATTAACAAATATGATTTACGTAGAACATAATAAGCAATCACCCTTGATAGAAACTTTAAAAATTTTATTCAATATTCGATTAAGTGGAGACTGGTAGATGGTCTGATGAATAGACAAGTCCAATAACAAGGTATCATAGAATCGTCTATATTATTTTATATAGACAATGTCTAATTTATGGTGACAAATAATAAAAACAAATTATTTCATTGCAATAGAATATATTGCTTAAAAAAAAAAAAAAACAAGACCATTCATTTACTATAATGATTAAGATTTGCAGGACAAGAGAAAAGCAAATGCATTAGCATCTATCAGTTGTAATTAATTAAATTGCAAATTGAAGGAAACTTTGCCAAGTGAAGTCAAGGTCTTCTATTTCTCTATCTTTCTCAATCTCATCAGTAGTAAATTCTATCATATAGTGACAATTTTTATATTTTTAATGATAAAAATGCATTTTATTAGAATATATTCTTCCAAATGACACTTGAAAAAACTAGTCATTAATATAGACTCCCTTATTTTTTTATAATGTGATGGAAATGTTATAGAAAAATTATGCAATGAGACAATTAGTATTTTGCTTAGAGTGTAAAACCAAGTATAAGACCTTATTTTCCAGAAAACTAAAACTTTCTTCACGCTACATACTCAATGTAGTTGTGTTATTAGAAATTTTTAAATATTCGAATATTTGAATTTAAATCAAATTGAATAAGAAAAAAATCGATCATAATCGAATATTATATTTTTGAATCGATTTTTTATTTTTTAATTTTTATCTCATCCTACAGGTGAGCTTCTCTATATTCTTTTATGAGGAATGATGATGAAATAAATCCTCATGGCTATGCTGAAATGGTTCCTATATGGCTATCAGGAGAAGAGTTTTAGATTTGGCAAAATATCAAGAATTGAATCTCAAAGGTATAAAAATGGATTACATTTGAGAAAAGCAAATGCATCAACATCAGTAGTAATTAATTAAATTGTAAATTGAAGGAATTAAATTTTGGCAAGTCCTGTCAAGATCATCTTTCTTTCATCGTTGATAAATTCCACTATTTTTCTAATTAACATTTGGATGAACTAGTCATTAACATCACCCTATCTCGAAAGTAATCGAAACGTTATAGAAAAAATTTGTAATAAAACAAATAATATTTTCTTTAACGTATAAAACCAAGCAGAGAAGAATTTATTTCCACAAAACTAATACTTTGTTCACGCTACAAATTAGAAAATAGAAACTCATTGTCAAGTAAATTTGAGTTAATTTAACCAATTACTTTTTATCAGGTCCACCCATCATCATTAAATGCATGACTTGAATTGCCAGTGACGTTTTGACCCCGAACCCAATTTCGGTGCGAAGAGAAGCTAGCTCATCACCGAACTGGGTTTTTACTGATTGGCTTCCATTTTACTATTTTATTTTTTAAAATTTTATGCCATTTAATTTCTAATTACCAATGTGAATTAAATTTATTGTTTTTAAAACATAAAATAATGCATTGAATAAAAATAAAAAAATAACGAAAATAATAATTGAATACGTGAAAATATATTTTATTTTTTTAAATTCAATATTTTATATTTATTGTTTTGGATTTATTATTATTCTTATTCTTTTAAAAATTTATATTTCAGAATTAGTATTTTGTTTTATTATTGCTGTCATTATGTTTTATAAGTATTATTTAAATTAATTACCATATAATTCACTTTAAAATTATTTTTCATAATTTTAAAATTATTACCATATAAAATAATGCATTGAATAAAAATAAAAAAATAACGAACATAATAATTGAATGCGTGAAAATATATTTTATTTAATTTTTTTTAAATTCAATATTTTATATTTATTGTTTTGGATTTATTATTATTCTTATTCTTTTAAAAATTTATATTTCAGAATTAGTATTTTGTTTTATTATTGCTGTCATTATGTTTTATAAGTATTATTAAAATTAATTACCATATAATTCACTTTAAAATTATTTTTCATAAATTATTCTAGTGATATATTAAAGTTTAAATTATTTTCCTTAATTAATATCTCAATTAAATTTTTAAAATTAAAATTATGTAATTTATTTATTGATAGAAAAATCTAAACATTTGTTATTCATAGTTTAAGAATCTACGTGTGTGTGTGTCTATATATATATATATATATATATATATATATTTGTCCCATTTAATTAATGAAGATATGAAGGCAATGTCAATGTCAAGATTCCCTCAAACAATGAAATATTTGATGCTATATAGTCTCATAGACTTAAAATTAGATATTGATTGAAACTCGCAAAAAAAGGTTTTTCTTTCCACGAAGAAACAGAATGTAGCAAGAAGCCACATGGAAAGGGTGGAAAGACTTTTTTAACCCAAACTCCACGATTTTATGTACGGAGTCATGCCTTGGGCTAAAGTATCAATTACAAAATAGCAAAATGAAAACCCAAGCAGCAGTAGGAGCCCGAGGCAATTTGTCCATTTTGATTATATTTATTACTTCCTTTGTCTTTCTTTTTTTAAATTTTTTTTAATGTTTCAAAATTATATTTTATTTTATTTTTTGAACATTTAAAATACTTACTTTGAATATTTTAAAATTATTTTTATTTTTTATTTTACTTTTTGATATTAAAAATCATGAAACTTTAATTTTATAAAAAAAATTAAAATGTTAATATTAAATCTGTTAAAGTCAAAGTTTTTTTTCTTAAACTCCATAAAAGTCAATAGATAACAAAAATTTGGGATGAAGGGAGCATTAAAGTATCAAAATTGTATTGAAAGTAAAATAAATTTTCTTTAAAACAAAAAATAAATTTGCATTTAAATTCAAATAAATAATTTTTAAAATATGTCTTTTTGAGAAATAGTACATAACAATTTAAGCAAATTCAATTTAAAATAAACACTTCAAGTTTTTATCATTTCAAAACATCGACGAATTTAAGGCTAACATTATTAATTAAGGATAAAATATTTAAGTTAATAAATTAATTATCAAAGGCATATATATATTATATATGTTATTCACTATATATTTGCAGTTTTAAAGTTTATAGTTTTTAATATAGTATAGATATAGTAAAATCTTATAAAGCAAATAACATTAGCCCAATGAAAGTACCTAATATATTCAAGATTTTCTCTTCCCTTTAAACTTCTTGAAATGTATAAAAAAATGAAATTAACAAAGTGGTCTTACATTTTTCTTTGGGTGTTTATGGAAGCCTATAGCGTTTGACTTACAAAATCTAAGTAATTACTCTTATTTTAGGTATTACTCCTAACATTTTCTTTCTAAAATTTAAATTTGAGACTTTCAAACTAAATGTGTTGCTTTCGAGTCAATATCTTATATATTATGAATATGATCATATATATTGGATGCACTATCATAAAGTGAATAAGATGATATCACCTCATTACTAAATAAATTTTTTAAAATATATATTAATTTTTTATATTTATTTTAAAGACTAGTATTTATTCATTAATAAATTGACATCATCAAATTCAGATACAATATATAGAATCTATATACTAATGCATCAAATATAAACCCAATAAAAAATTACATATAGTAAAATAAAAGAATTTGATGAAACCAACAAAAGCATAAAAGTAAATTTGCAAACTTTTATTATGGTAGAACTTATAATATCATTCTTCATTTTTGAACCAATTTTTTTTAATACATCAAAAGCTTGAATTTATAAAGAAATTTGAAAAGAAAAAGAAAAACTCTTAGTCGACAAATCAACATATTTTGTGTTCATAGTTTAAGAATCTAAGTATACAAATATATATATATATATATCTATATATATATATATATATTCCAACTAATTATAGTGGAAATGAAGGCAATGTCAATTTCAAGGTTAACGCCATTGTCAATATTTGATGTTATAGTCTTTTAGACTTAAAGAAAATAGAAAAGTAGATACATTGACTGGAACTTGCAATAAGATTTTCTTCTTTCCAAGAAGAAATAGTATGTAGCAGGAAGCTACATAGAACATTAAGTGTGGAAAGAATTTTTTTCTCTCATTGATTTTTCCTTTTATCAAATTAACTCAACTTTAGCCATTAATTTTGAAAATATAATGTAATAATAAATTTTCAAAAATATATAATTTGAAAACTTTGGAATTCAGAATTTCAAGTCTTAGTTTTTAAAAATTTATAGCATTATAATCTTTTGAAAATAATAGTTAAAGTTGAGTTCATTTAATAAAAAAAGTCACTAAAAACAAATTAACTGGAATGGATAGAACATTAAACACCAAAACAAATTTGACATTGTGCTGTGGATTAATATTTAATTTTTTCCTTATAATTTAATTCGTTGAATTTTGTCACAATATTTTTAATTTAGGTAATTTTTTAACAAAAAATAAAGAAATTGAAATAATTCACGAAATAATTTATTTATGCAAATGACTAATCTGCTTAATGCACTGTCAATTAATGTTGATTTTGAATATATCAGTATGAAAATGACAAACTTTCATCAATTTCATCGCCATATATTCAAAAGTCATTTTATACGGACGACTATTATCGCCTAACTCCTTGATTGGCTATATATATTAAGCTCGATGCAAGGCTTATTGTTATATATTTAATTTTATCATTTATAGTAATGAAATATAAAATTTTTAAATAAAAATTAAAAAAAAATCATAAATTAAATGTTATCTATTTTTCATATAACAAAATACAAATAGATGACTAAAAAAAATTCAAGCATATTAAACTATAATAATTTTCTAATTATATAAATGGAAAGTAACAAACAACTATATCAAAAGATAAAATTCAAAAATAAAATTATTCAATTTTTTTGAAAAAATAATAGGATAAGATATATTTAATTTTTTTATTTATATTTTAGATTTGAAGGAAAAGATATTCGATTGGGTTAAATTAATATTCAAGTGTTTATCTTTTATATTCTTTTTTATATTCTTTAAAACAAAAATAATCTATTTCTATACACTTACCAACATCAAATCAATTCTCATTTTATATCTTAATACTAGTCAACTTATTTAAAAATATTAATTAAATAAAATTTTAAAAATTAGGAAAACTTAAATCGGTTTCTCACATTTTTATCTAAAAAAATCGAATATGGTTAGCACATTAAAATTTTATGTTCGGGCAAATCATCAATTTCATTTTTGATTTATTATTAAAGTATTTTTAAAAATTTTAATATTAATAATTTAACATTTTTAAATATATTTTAAATTAAATTAACAAATATTATTTAATTAAAACATAATAAGCAATCAACCTTGATAAAAACTTTAAAAATTTTATTCAATATTCGATTAAGTGGAGACTAACTGACAGTCTGATGCACAGACAAATCTAATAACAAGATATCATAGAATCATTTATGCTATTTTATTGGACAATGTCTTTACGGTGGCAAATAATAAAAACAAATTATTTCATTGCAATCAAATATATTGCTCAAAAAATTAAAAAAAAAAAGACCATTCATTTACTCCAATGATCAAGATTTGTAGGACAAGAGAAAAGCAAATGCATCAACATCTATCAATTATAATTAATTAAATTGCAAATTGAAGGAAACTTTGGCGAGTGAAGTCAAGGTCTTCTATTTCTCTATCTTTCTCAATCTCATTAGTTGTAAATTCTACTATATAGTGACAATTTTATATTTTTAGTGATAAAAATGCATTTGTTTAGAATATATTCTTCAAAATGACACTTGAAAAAATTAGTCATTAACATCATACTCTCCCTTATTTTTCTATAACGTGGTAGAAACGTTATAGAAAAATTATGCAATAAGACAATTAGTATTTTGCTTAGCGTGCAAAACCAAACATAAGACCTTATTTTCCACAAAACTAAAATTTTATTCACGCTATATATTCAATGTAGTTGTGTTATTAGAAATTTTTAAATATCCGAATTTAAACCAAATCAAATAAGAAAAAAATTGATCCTAATCAAATATTATATTTTTGAATCAATTTTTTATTTTTTAATTTTTGTCATATTCTATAGGTTAGCTTCTTTATATTCTTTTATGAGGAATAATGATGAAATCCCCATGGCTATGCTGAAATGGTTCCTATATGGCTATCAGGAGAAGAGTTTTAGCATTGGCAAAATATCAAGAATTGAATCTCAAAGGTATAAAGATGAACTAAATTTGAGAAAAGCAAATGCATCAACATAAGTAGTAATTAATTAAATTGTAAATTGAAGGAAATTAACTTTGGCAAGTCCTGTCAAGATTGTCTTTCTCTCATCGTTGATAAATTCCACTATTTTTCGAATTGACATTTGAATGAATTAGTCATTAACATCACTCTTTCTCTCGAACATAGCTGAAACGTTATAGAAAAAATTTACAATAAAACAAGTAATATTTTCTTTAGTGTGTAAAAGCAAGCAGAGAAGAACTTATTTTCCGCAAAACTAAAACTTATTTTTCAGAAAACTAAAACCTTTGTTCACGCTGCAAACTAGACAATAGAAACTCATTGTCCAGCAAATTTGAGTTAATTTTTTCAATTACTTTCTATCAGGGCCACCCAACATCATTAAATGCATGACCTAAATTGCCGGTGATTTTTTGACCCCAAACCCAATTTGAATTGTAATTAATTAAATTGTAAATTGAAGGAAACTTTGGCAAATGCATCTCTGTCTTATTGATCTCATCAGTTGTAAATTTTACTACATAGTGATAATTTTATATTTTTAATAACAATTTTTACCTTCACTGAAAATGTAATTTACTAGAATATATTCTTCAAAATGACACTTGAAAGAACTAACCATTAACATCACACTATCTTGAACGTGTTCGAAATGTTATAAAAAAATTATGCAATGAGACAATTAGTATTTTACTTAACGTGTAGAACCAAACAAAATACCTTAATTTCCACAAAACCAAAACTTTCTTCACGCTACAAAGTCAAAGTAGAAACTCTCAAACATCATTAAGTGCATGAATTGAAGTGGCTGTGCTGTTTTGACCCAAACGCGTTTCCAATGCAAATATAATACTAACATTGCACTTGACTAAATTGCAATTTAAAGGAAATTAATATTGGCAAATCCCGTCAAAGTTGTCTTTTTCTCGTCTTGATAAATTTCATTATTCTTCGAATTAATATTTGAATGAATTGGTCATTAATATCACACTCTTCCAAACGTAGCCAAAACGTTATAAACAAAGTCTACAACAAAAAAAGAAATAGTTTCCTTAGCGTGTAAAACAAAGCAGAAGAACTTATTTTCCACAAAATTAAAAACTTTGTTGACTCTACAAACTAGAAAGTAGAAACTCATTATCAAGTAAATTGGAGTTAATTTCACCAATTACTTTCTATCTGGACCACCCAACATCATTAAATGCATGACCTGAATTGCCAACGACGTTTTTGACACCAAACACAATTTGAGAAATCTGAAGATTTTGAACAACTTTGGAAAAAAATAAATGGAATGAAGCCTTGTTTATCAGATTATTTAATTATAGTATGAAAAAGTTAGTTGGTTGCCAATAAATTTAAGATCCAAGGGAACTATACAATTGGCTAATTCAATGTCTTTATATGTTGTGCCTTTCAAATTAAACATAGTAATAATTTGTTAATAAGGAAAATAATTATTGAATATAAACATCCTAATCATGCTGTTTGCAAGGGACAAGTAACTATAGAGATTTATATATATAAATTACAATTATGTGTTATTAATGTGTTATGAAGAGAATTTATACATTATATTAACGCTTCAATTGGTTTCCATTTACTATTTTATCTTTTAAAATTTTACGCTTATTAATTTCTAACTACCAACATATTATCTTTAAAAAATAAAATAATGTAGCATGAGGTTTTACCCAATAAAAGTTTCTTTTTTCCATGAAGAAATAGGATGCAGCAGAAACCCACATAGATAATGGTGAAAAGAGTTTTTAACCCAAACTTCACTATTTCAGGCACAAATCACACTTTTGGCTAATTACAAAATGACAAAATGAAAACCCAAGCATCAGCGAGAGCTCGAGCCAATTGATCCGTTTTTATTATATTTATTATCAAAATTATATTGAATCCCAAATAAATTTTCTTTAAAAAAAAATTAAATTTCAATTTAGATTCAAATAAATAATTAAAAAAATTTTTGTTTGAGAAATAGTACATAACAATTTTAAGAAAATTCAATTTAAAATACGCACTTAAAATTTGTCATTTCAAAATATTAACCAATTTAAGGATAACATTATTAATTAAGTTATCAAAGACATTTATGTTGTTCATTATTTGCACTTTTAAAATTTATCGTTTTTAATATAGTATAGATATATAGATAGATATATATATATTAAATTCTTATAAAGCAAATAACATGAACCCATGAAAGTAACTAATATATTCAAGTTTTTCTCTTCCCTTTAAACTTTCTTAAATGTATCAAAAAATGGAATTAGCAGAGGGGTGTTACATTTTTCTTTTGGTGTTTATGGAAGCATATAGAGTTTGACTAACAAAAATTGTAATTTACTCTCACTCTAGGTATTACTCCTAACATTTTCTTGCTGAGATTTAAAATTGAGACTTTCAAGTTAAATATGTTACCTTTGAGCAGGCATCTTATATATTGAGAATATGATCATATATATTTACTCAATGTCATGAGGTGAATCAAATGATACTATCTCATTAATAAATAAATTTTAAAAAATATTAATTTTTGTATATTTATTTTAAGGGTTGATCTTTACTTATATAATGAATTAGCATTATTTGATTCATTTACAGTATATAATATATATATATTGACAATGCATCGAAAATAAACTCAAAATAAAATTATATATAGTAAAATAAAAGAATTTGATGAAACCAACAAGAGCATAAAAGTAAATTTGCAGACTTTTATTGTGGTAGAACTTATAATATCATTCTTCATTTCTGAAGCAATTTTTTGAATACATTAAAAGTTTGAATTTATAAAGAAACTGCAATATTTAACAAGGAAAAGATAAATTATAATTTATATTGGAATTCAAGTTTTGTGCAAAATTTTCAATTAGAAATAAATCCTTGACACTCTCAAATATAAAAAAAATAAAGTTTAAATTATATTAGCACGATCTAAAAAAAATGATTTTTCAGGCATCAATTAGAGACATGCCAATATAATTATTTAGAAGCTTTTGATGAATATTATACACTTACCAAGATTAAAACAATTCTCATTTAAATCTTAATACTAGTTAACTTATTTAAAAATAATTAATTAAATAAAATTAAAAAGAATTTAGGAAAACCTAAAGTAGTTTCTCACATCTTCATCTAAAAAAGTCGAACGTGGTTAACATCTTAAAATTTTATGTTTGGACAAATCTTCCATTTCATTTTTTATTTATTATTAAAATATTAAAAAGCTTTTTATATTAATAATTTACTATTTTTAAATATATTTAAATTAAATTAACCAATATTGTTTAACAAGAACAAAATAAGCAATTAACCTTGATAAAAACTTTAAAATGTTCAAGACTTGATTGAGTTGAGACTAGCAGATGGTCTGACACGTAGATGAGTCTAATAACAAGCTATCATAGAAATATTTATATTATTTTACATAGCCAACATTCAATTTATGATGGCAAATTATAAAGATTATTAATAATACAAATGGTTTTTAAATTATAATAAAATATTTAATATGCTACTTGAATTTTGAACATTTCTAATATAACACCTAAAATATAGTAAATTTTAAAACTAGTAACGTCCTAATTGTGTTATTTGCAGTAAGTGAGTAATCGTGGAGCTGCAAAAATAATTGGCTTTCTTAGTTCTCTAAAAATATATTATTTGAAAAATAAAAAAGTTGTTCACGAACTAAGAGGAGCCGAGCATGGTTGAAATTTAGAAATTTTAGGTTTGGTGGGCTCTGCGTTTCATTTTTGTTTATCATTAAAATATTAAAAATATATTTATACTAATCTTTTCATGTTTTTAAATATATTCTAAAATAAAATTAAAAAATAAATTATTTTATAATATAATAACACAATCAATCTGAACTAGACTTAAAAAACTTTGGCAAGTCAAGGTCTTTGCTTAAACTCTGTCTGTTTTCCTTTCCTTTTTACCAAAGGAGTGTTAATGTGTTTCGCTGTCTTCTCTCATCGATGATAAATTGTAGGAATTGAAATTTGAATAAACTAATTTATTACTAAAATCACACTCTCTTGAAAGTGGCAAACATACTTTAGGAAAATTTTGCAATGAGATAAAGTATGTCCTATTGTGTGTAAAACGAAGCACAAGACTTTTTTTTTTCCACAAATTAAAACGTTATTCATGCTAAAGTAAAACTAATGGTGAAGATATGACTATAAATAATGTGAAGTGTCAAGCAAGTTGGAGTTAATTTCTCAATAACTTTCTATGGGGGGCTGGCCAACAGCCAATATTGCAGATGCTTTTAAGAGACCGATATTTATATTTTTTACTTAGTTTTTTCTACTTGTATTTTACTTTGTTTTTCACTTTTTAGAATTTTGTTTTTGTGTATAAAAGCCAAAAGTGCAATTGGATATTAAAGTAAGTATTTTGTGAAAACTAAAAATTAAAGAAAAAAGCATTATTTTTTAGGTACTATTATTTATCATATTATTCAATTTTAAATTATTTTTTTATAATTGATTTAAAAAAGAAAAAACCATGCAAAGCGACGGCTTTATTCTAGAGATATATGAAAGAATTTTTTTTTTATCCTTTATTAATTGCTTATGTAAATTTTACAATCACAATTATGACTTCTGGTATTTTGTTATTAATCGTTTGTTACTATCTTATTCATCATTTACAAAGAAACAAAGAAGAAAATGAAAAACTCATAGGCAAATCACAATATTTTATATTCATATATACTTTAAGAATCCCAGTATATATACCAATTAAATAACGTGGATACCACCAATGTGAATTTCAGGGTTGAAACCAATGTCAAGATCCTCTCAAACAATACAATATTTGATGTTATAGTCTCATAGACTTAAAAATAGATATGAAATGCTTTTCAAAAAAAAAAAAAAGAAAGAAAATGGAACTTGCAATAAACATTCTTCTTTCCACGAAGAAATAGAATGTAACAGGAAACCACAATGAAAGGGTGAACAGAATATTTTAATCCAAACTCCACGATTTCATGAATAAGTCACACTACGAGCTAAAGTATTAATTACAAAATAAATAAAAAAAGTATATCACTTACAATTGTTATAGTAATTAGTTATAATTTAAATTTATATGAAATTTATAAAAATTTTATATGAAATTCATATTTATAAGTGGTGGATCCATACATAATTCTTTAAGTAATTGCATAATTATAGAATTATAATAAAAAGAATTGTAGGTGAAATACTCCATAACTAATTTACCTATTTTAATTAAATTTGCTATTAAAATGTTAAAAATATTTTTATATTAATATTTTAAAATTAAATTTTAATTAAAATATATTATTTATTTATACAATAAAATTCTTAGCATTGAACTCAAGCATAGAGGTGTTTATAAGCTAATCTAGGTCGAGTCAAGTCTTGATATTAATAATTTATATGCTTACTCAGGCTTGGTCTAGTTTGATATTTCTAGCCTCAAAATTTTTTTAAGACCGACTCAAATTGAAAAAATAATTACCAAGCCCATTCATTAAACCTAATTTATACAACAAAAAATTAGAAAATCCTTTTTTAAAAGATATAAAAATAAAAATTCATATATATATATATATGCTTATATAATTATAATATTTTAATTATAAATATTTTATTTGAGTTGGGTTGGATTCAGATTTTAATTTTCAATATCCAGCTCGAAAGTTAAACAAGCTTAAAAAAAATTGCCCATGCCCATTTAACATACTTTTATTTTTTTGTCTAAATCCTCAAATTTTGATGAGCTTTTAGACCTAGGAGGATAGCCTAGCTTTAGAACAGATCTACTTAAGCAGAAAAAAACATATTTAGGATTGGATCAAAGTCTTTGACCAATATCCTAGATAGTAATTGGGTCTATAACACCTAATAATTAACAAGTACTCCAACTATGACAACTAAGAGAATGATTGTGAAATGAATGATTTTTAATCAAGATTGATCATTGGTAAAAAAATAATGATAATAAAAATAATTGAATAATAAAAAATAGTTTATTTATAGAAAAATCAATAAACAAATCGATATAAACCAACATACATGAGATTCGATTATAAAATCTAATGCTTCCAATCAATCTTTGTTATTATTGGGACAAAACTTCATTTATGGTATGAACAAAGTTTAAATTTGTGGAAAATAAAACTCTATTGCTTGGTTTACACGCAAAGGTACATATATGTTTTATTGTAAAATTTTAGCAATAATTATATATAAGTCTAACAAAATAAAAAATATATATTTTATATTTTCATATCGATATGAATTATGATATGTAATTTTCATATAAACCACGACATGAGTACATGAATTTTAGTATTTTACATGAAACTAAGTATAGTCTAATAACAAAATATCATAAAAGCATTTATAGCATTTTACATAGACAACATCTAATTTATGGTGGCAAATTATAAAAATGATTAATATTATGAATGATTTTTAAATTATAGTAAAATATTCAATATGATCTTTAGATTTTTAAAATACCAATATAATATCAAATATTTAAATTTTAAAAATAAAGTAAAACTGTGGAGCTGCAAAAATAATTGGCTTTCTTAATTCTCTAAAAATATATTATTTGAAAATTTAAAAAAAAAATAAAGGTGTCTATGGACTAAAAGGGGCCGAGTTTGGTTGAAACCTAAAAATCTTCGGTTTTGTGGGCTCTGCAATTCATTTTTATTTATCATTAAAATATAAATAATATATTTTACTAATATTATAATATTTTAATATATTCTAAAATAAAATTAAAAAATAAATTATTTTACAATATAATACCACAATCACTCTGAACTAAACTTTAAAAACTTTGGCAAGTCAAGGTCCTTGTGTAGACTCTGCTTGGTCACCTTTCCTTTTTATCTAAAAGGAGAGTCAGTGTCTTTCATTGTCTTCTCTCGTCGATGATAAATTTCAAGAATTGAGACTTGAATAAACTAATTTATTACTAAAATCACATTTTCTTGAAAGTGGCTGACGTACTGTACAAAATTTTTGCAATGAGATAAAGTACATGCCTTTGTGTGTAAAACGAAGCACAAGACTTTTTATTTTCCACGACTTAAAACGTTATTCACGCTAAAGTAAAATTAATGCTGAAGATATGACTGAAGTGTCAAGCAAGTTGGAGTTAATTTCTCAATAACTTTTTTTTTGGGTTTGGCCAACAACCAACATTGCAGTTGCTTTTAAAAGACCAATAGGTACTTTTTAATTTGGTTTTTCCTATTTTTATTTTATTTTTTTTCACTTTTTAGAATTTTTTTTTTATGTATAAAAGCCAAAAGTGCAATTTGATATTAAAGAAAGTATTTTGAAAAACTAAAAATTAAAGAAAAAAATTATTTTTTAAGTATTATTATTTACCATATTATTCAATTTAAAATTTATATTCATATAGGTACTTCAAGAATCCAAGTATGTGTTCCAATTAAATATCGTGGATATGAAGACGATGTGAATTTAAAGGTTGACGCCATTTTGAAGATCTTTTCAAACAATGCTATATCTGATATTATAATCTCATTGATTTAAAAGTAGATATGAAATGCCTTTAAAAAAAATAGAAATCAAATGGAACCCACAATAAAAGTTTCTTCTTTCCAATAAAAAATAGAATGTAACAGGAAGTCACATGGAAAACGTGGAAAGAATTTTTAACCCAAATTCCACGATTTCATGTACAAGTCATGCTATGGGCTAAAGTATTAAATACAAAATAAAAAAATGAAAATCAATTGTATCATTTACAATCATTATTGTAACTAATCATCATTTGAAATTACGTGAGATTTATCAAAATTTTGTATAAAACTCAAACTTATAAGTGGTGCACCCATATATAATTTTTTAATGTAATCAAATAATTATAATATTGTAATAAAAAAATTATAGGTGAAATGTTCCCAAACTAATTTACTAATTTCAATTAAATTTGTTATTAAAATGTTAAAAATATTTTATATTAATACTTCAAAATTAAAATTTAATTAAAATATATTATTCATTAATATAATAAAATTCTCAAGTTGAACTCAAGCCTAAAAAATCATATTTAGGATTGAATCCAAATCTTTTGACTAATAGCCTAGAAAGCAGCTGGGTTTAACAAGTACTCCAATTATAACAACTAAGAGAATGATTGTGAAATGAATGATTTTTTTTTATCAAGGTTGATCATTGGTAAAAAAAAAATAATAACCAGAACAATTGAATAATAAAAAAAATAGTATATTTATAGAAAATTTAAATTAAATCCAATATATATACAATGAGATTCGATCATAAAATCTAATGCTTCCAATCCCTCTTTCTTATTATTGAGACAAAACCTCATTTATATATAGCATCAACAAATTTTTAATTTGTGGAAAATAAAAGTCATTGTCTTATTGCAAAAATTTTTTTCTAAATTATGTCGGCTACTTTCGAGAGAGAGTGATTTCCGTAACTAGTTTATTCAAGTTTCAATTCCAAGAATAGTAGAATTTACCACTGATCATCCAAAGACAAAGAAAGAGACTAACACTCCTTTTGGTAAGAAGGAAAGGATGAGGGGAAAAAAGTTTTAATATTTTTTTTACTTTCCCTTTTTTTCTTTCCTACAACACAGAGTCTAAACAATCGAGGACCACCTTGATTGTCTATATATATTAAGCTTGATGCAAGGCTTATCGTTATATATTTAGAAGTAGCAGTTGAGAGAGAATTGAAATTATAGAGATCATATATAAAGAAAAAGAGATGATGGAACCCAAATGGTTGTGGTTGAGTGTGTTGTTGTTGTTGTTAGAAGGGTGCAGATGGTATAGTACTGATGCATGTTGGGAGGATGAGAGGATTGCTCTCTTGCAACTCAAACCTTTCTTCAATTCTCACAACGATCTGAACAGCTGGGTTGATGAGATCAAGGGTTCAGATTGCTGTAAATGGGATAGGGTCGAGTGCAACACCTCCTCCTCCTCCTCCTCCAAGCGAGTCATAGGACTCTCTCTTAATAATACAAGATGGTTCGACGACGAAAGATGGTATCTTAATGCCTCTTTGTTTCTTCCTTTCAAGGAACTGAAACATCTTTATTTGACAGGGAATAACATCGCTGGTTTTGTTGAATGTGAAGGTCCCTTTTGCCTTTTCATCTTTAATTATTTCAATGTTAATTTGCAATATGAAAATTCATTTATCACTTTTTCATTTTTACAATTTCATATTTAATTCTATTTTTGTTTTATTGATGAAAAGCCACTAAGTCCTTACTATATATTTAAAAGAACTCTCTTGCAGGTTTTGCAAAGCTAAATTTGGAGATCCTTGACTTAAGTTTCAATTACCTCAATGATACAATTTTATTATCTTTGAGTCAACTTTCATCTCTCAAGGATTTATATCTAGCAGGAAACTTGTTCACAGGATCAACTCATGCAAACGGTAGAGTTAAAATTGCTCTAATTATGATTATGAATGATAAACAGTAATTAAAATATTAACTTGTGTTTATTACAGGTTTCCAATGGCTCTCAAGACTTGGTAATTTGGAAACTCTTGATTTATGGGGCAATTCTTTGAAAAATGATATAGTGTTTCATATGAATGGTCTTTCATCTTTAAAGACTTTAAGATTAAGTGAAAATCACTTGGAAGGAACCGTTCATATTCACGGTAAACTCATTTTACCTCTAATTGATATTAAAGTCAATTGTTGTTTCAAGGAAAGCTCTTGCATATTATTTGATTTTATATATAATATAATTAATTACTTGTTGAGGTTGAATAGAATTGAATAATTTGACAAACTTGAAGAACTTGGATTTAAGCAACAATAGAATTGAAAGCTTCCGACCATCAAAGCAAGGTATAAATATATATTTCAATTCACTCAACCAAGATCTTACTTATGTGATTAGCGTATAAAATTTTTGATTGATAATAATATCTAATAAAATTATATATTTTTGTACAGGAAACGAGACACAACTAAGGTTAACCAATTTGAAGGAACTTGATTTGAGCGGTAATCGTTTCAGGAACAACATATTTTCTTTCTTTCGGGGGCTTTCAAGTCTAAAGTCTTTGTATTTGAGTTGGAACCAATTGCAAGGCGCAATAGATATTAAAGGTAAAGCTTTTCAAACTTTTTTTAAAATTTTTTTTAGAAGCCTTAAACTCATCAAAATTTTTTTTTGCTGAGTCAAAGGGATTTATTAATTAATCAAAAGGTTACAAAGCCAGCATAAAGCTAATTCATCAAAGCAAATAGATCTATGCATTCAAACCAAACTGACAAAACACCACCCAAAGTATATAACTGAAGACAAAACACCTCAAAGTTACACCACCTCACCCATAAGCCAATTACCCCCCGACCAAATCGAGCCATGTGTGTTTTCAATTTCTTGTATTGTCGGCATAGAATCACTCTCCACTATCACATGCTCTGTACCCTGTTCAAAAGCTAGTTGCAGTCCCCAAAGGATCGCTCTTACCTTTGTATGAAGGGAACTTTCAGTCCAATTTACCCAAGTCACTCCGAAAAAACCACGTTACTGTTTGAATCTCTAAGAACAGCACCTAGCCCAGCTTCCTGTTCTCTGAACCTATACACTGCATCCACAATGAGCTTTAACATATCCAGTACAGGAGGTTGCCAACTCTATCCATGTGGCTTCCTCGAGATCATAGTTGGTTGGGCAACCAGTTCTAGCCTTTCCCTCACAAGGACTGTCTTTACCAATGATTTCCGCATAGCACATGTTACTCGATGGAGGCTTTTTAATTACAATCATCGTATTGTAATTCTTATTGTGTTAATTATAATATCATAATTCTTAATATTATCATGTTTGCTTATATAATTACATTAATTAAGTTAACAAATATTATATTATTTTCAAAATGTGAAATGAAACCCAGTTAAGATGCTAATTGTACCTTTTGTCTCTTGGATAGTTGCAGTTGCTAATATGACAACTTTTGGTTGCAAAAAAACATTTCTTGTTCATAATATCCAGTAGGAAAAAAGCCATTAGTTTAAGAATCAAGCTACACCTATTGGGCAAAAAAAAAAAAAATCAAGCTACACCTAGTTATGAAGGAGGATGTCACTTATTAAACAGTCAGTCATTTCGATTTTTGATTGGGATAAGAAATTCGAATCCAACTCTATGTAAGATAAAGACAACCAAACCAAGTATTTATTATTGAAGTGAGAAAACCGATACATGACTGAATTAGAAACAGTTGAGAAACCATTTTGTAGTTTTTTTCTTTTTAATTTTTGTTTCCTGAAGTTTCCTGAGTATTTGTGTTAATGGATCAAGTCAAGCAAATGGTAGAATTAAAATTAATCCAATAGTGATTATGAATGATATATAGTAATTAAAATATTAATCTTTTTCATTACAGGCTTCCAATGGCTTTCAAGACTCAATAATTTGGAAACTCTTGATTTAGGATACAACTCTTTGAAAAATAACATATTGTTTTATATCAATGGTCTTTTATCTTTAAAGACTTTAAGTTTGATGAGAAATCACTTGGAAGGAACTATTCACATTCACGATAAACTTGGTTTACCCTTTTTTTACGTTTAAATCAATTGTTGTTTCAGGAAAAGGTATTGCATATCATTTGCTTTTATACGTAATATTAATTACTCATTGGCATTGAGTAGGATTGAATAATCTGACAAATTTGAAGAACTTGGATTTAAGCGACAATAAAATTGAAAGCTTCCGACCATCAAAGCAAGGTATAAATATATATTTTAATTTACTTAACTAAATTCTTAATTATGTGATTAACATATAAAATTTCTCATTGATAATAGCAAACAATAGAATTTTATATTTTTATATAGGAAACGAGACACAACTGAGGCTGACCAATTTGGCGGAGCTTGATTTGAGGGGTAATCTTTTCAAGAACAACACATTTTTCTTCCCTCGGGAGTTTTCAAGTCTAAAGTCCTTAGATATGGGGGAGAACCAATTGCATGGCTCAATAGATATTAAAGGTAAAGCTATTGCAGCCTTTTTTTTTTTCAATTCTTTTTAGAACCTTTAAACTCATCAAATGAGTACAATCTCATATCACATTTCAGGATTTTTCTTCTTCACTTAAAGCTTTAGATTTATTTTGCCGTTTATTTCTTTATAAAGTCAATAAAAATATTCAATAAAAGATTATTTGAATGACCAAGCTAACATAATCATTATTTGAATTGAACTTGGACATAGAATTGAATAACTTGATGAATTTGAAGAAGTTGTATTTATACTCCAACAAAATCGAAAGCCTTCAATCCTTACAAGGTATGCATTTATATTTGATTAATTAGTTAAGTTGTTATATTTAATTAAATATTGTGTAAATCTTGTTTTAGTGATGAAATTATGTAAACCTTATGTAGATAGTGGGAGACAGCTGAACTTGACCCATTTAGAAGAATTTGAGTTGAGTAATAATCTCATTAATGACAGCATATTTGCATCACTTAGCGGGCTTTCAAATTTGAAGTCTTTGGATGTAAGCTACAATCGGTTAAATGGATCAATAGATATCAGAGGTAAATTTCTTTTTTTTTTGCAAAAATTTTGAATTTGTTAAGAAGATCTTAATTCATGTTTCAAGATGACATAACAAATAAGTTCATCTATTTCTTTTCTTTAATGATAAAATTATGTAAATTATTTATAGATATAGGGAGATAGTTAAAATTGACCAATTTCTAAAAGCTTGATTTAAGTCATAATCTAATTAATTATTACTTTTCAACCAAAATTTCAACTCTATTATAAATACTCTAAAAAAAATACATTTCATATATTTAGATGATTTAATGAAGTTTATTCATTACTTTTTTTCCAGGCTTAGGTGCTTTTACCAACTTAGAGGAACTGGATATGAGTTATAATGATTTGAATGAATTTGTGAGCTGTAAAGGTATGGATTTAAATAAATTTTCTATTTTTATTTATGAGGTTTATAATGATGTAGATGTTTTAATGACCAAAAAATTCAGCATATTAAAATTTAATGCTCAAATTTTTAAAGGAAGAAATTAATTATTTATTATATGCTTTTTATTACAATGCTACAATTCTCTAACTATAATAAAGAAGTATGTAAGAATCGATTATTTATAAATGTGACCTCCATATAAAATTTTGTTAGACCTCACGTAATTTTGAATTGTGGCTATTTAATTGTATTATAATGGTTGTAGGTGAAATGCTCTCATTAAAATTAATGTCCGATTTTTTAAAGGAAGAAATTCATTCTAATTTGATTACTAATTAGAAAATGATATATATTTGCATTAGATAATTGCTTTCTTTAAGAAGTGTTGCAACGACATATCAAATATTTCCCTTTTTGTTTGTATTACCTTGTTGTGTCTTAGAGTTGGACTTGTTTGCCTTTTGTCATTCTATTTTAGATTACTACGTATTCTTATTATCGTTTAAAAAATTTTGCCTTTTCATGTTACCGTTTTGTTTGATTTTCATCTTTTTGATTGTTTCGTATATTAAAATTTATATTAAAAATATTTAACGATTCAATATTCTTCTCTATTAAAAATTCATTTTGCATTAATCTTGAATATATAATCTTATCTACAAAAATGAAAATTTTCACTCATTTATTTTTTTTATTTACAGAGCATAAGAGTTTGAAAAAGTTAAAAGTTCTTCGTCTAAATGGGATTTTTACCAATGGAAGCATTCCATTACTACTAAAATTAGTAGAGGCATTCCCATCGGTTAAGACCTTCTATCTACAATGGAATTACTTAAACAAGACTATGGCTACTCAAGATCAAGGTAAGTCATTAATTTATTCCAAAAGGATTAAAAATTAGTAGATGTTTGTTGATTAACATCTAATAATGCCTCCTATGCTATGATTACTCAGAATTGCATGTGTGGAGCAATGTGGAGGAAATATTTCTAGACGGTTCTTATCTCAACAACAACATTTTACAAAGCATTGGAGTATTTACTTCTCTTAAAACTTTGTCTTTATCTAGCTGTGGACTTATGGGTTCCTTGCCTAATCAAGGTAAATTAAAGACTCCATAATTTCTCCAATATAACTTACGGAATACATCTCTTTCTAATAATCCTTTATTCTATTTCTTTTATCTAATATCTCCTATATAATTTGACATGGAAATTAAAATTTAATTAGAATTTCTTCCATGAATTTATAAAATTTTCAGGTTGGTGTGATTTAAAGAACCTTGAAAAGTTGGACATCAAAGGGAATGCATTTGAGGGGATACTTCCTTATTGTTTGGGTAACTTGACATCTCTTCTTGAGTTAGATATCTCCTACAATCAATTTACTGGAAATTTGACTTCTTTAGCAAATCTTTCATCACTTAGATCTGTCACCCTTTCAAAAAATCGTTGTCAAATTTCAATGCCATTCCTATCACTTGCAAACCTTCCAAATCTCAAGGTTCTCTTGGCTGATGAAAACAATATAGTAATGGAACCTAATTCCTTTCATACTTCAATTCCAAAGTTTCAACTAAATGTTTTCAGCTTGTCAAAGTGTACAACAGATAAAGGACTTAGCCTACAACCTCCTAAGTTCCTTTATTACCAATATGACTTGAGATATGTTGATCTTTCCTATAACTATTTCAGTGAAACAGTCCCGTTATGGTTGTTAGAAAATAACACAAAATTAGAACATCTCTTCTTGTTGGGCAATTCTTTCACCGGTCCTCTCTTGTTACCACAACTTCCTAATCCTAATGTGTCTATAATTGACATATCTAATAACAAATTACAAGGCCAAATTCCGACAAATATATGTTCAACTTTTCCAAATTTGGAATCGTTATTCTTATCTAAGAATGCCTTTGAAGGTAATATCCCTCCTTGTTTAAGTGGCATGGACACTTTATCATTTTTAGACCTATCGGACAATCATTTGTCTGGAAGATTACCAGAAGAGTTGATCATGGGAAGTTCATTAGATATTCTTAGGCTATCAAATAACAACCTAAGTGGAAAGATTGTTCCTATGATGTTCAACACAAACAAGTTGTCAAATTTGTATTTGGATGGCAATAATTTTGCCGGAGAGATTCCTGATATTGATGTCTCTGCTACTAATTTGTCATATTCATCACTAGAGGATATTGATCTCAGTAATAACAGTTTTAATGGAAAGCTCCCAAGATGGATAGGGAATGTATCGCATTTGAAGAGATTGGCTTTGTCCAACAATCATTTCGAAGGTTCTATTCCAATGGAATTGTGCAACTTGTATGAGCTTGAATTTTTGGAGCTTTCTGAAAACAATTTATCTGGCTCTATTCCTTCTTGTTTCAATCCACCATATTTGAGACATGTCCACCTGAAGAGAAACAGACTAAGTGGTCCATTGACACTTGTTTTTGATAGCTCTACATTAGTGACATTAGATCTTAGAGGGAATAATTTGACCGGTAATATTCCAAAAAAGATTGGCACATTTTCTACTTTAAGCGTCCTTCTTTTGAAAGATAATCATTTAAACGGTGAAATTCCAGTTCAATTATGCAAGTTGTATTCATTGAGCATCATAGATCTTTCTGGAAATATGTTTTCTGGTCCTATACCTTCTTGTTTGGGCAATTTAACTCTGGCAATGAAAGAGGAGAAGTCTGTCGTAGATGATCATTTGTATATATCAAATCGAATACAGGATCCACTAGTACCAATAGACATTTGGTTTGATTTATCACATATTCATCCTCGTAGCTGCATGGAAGAATGGATAGAGTTTACAACAAAGAGTGTGTCCTACTCATACGGTGGTGACATTCTTAAGTACATGTCTGGAATTGATTTATCTTGTAACAGGTTAACTGGGCAAATCCCAGTGGAACTGGGAAACCTGAGTGAAATCCGTTCGTTAAACTTATCACACAATAACTTAGTCGGAGTTATACCTTCATCCTTTTCACAACTTAAGCAAATTGAGAGTTTGGACCTTTCTTACAACAACTTGAGTGGGAGAATCCCTATACAGTTGGTTGAGTTGAACTTTCTAGAGGTTTTCAGTGTGGCACACAATAACTTGTCAGGTAGTACTCCAGAACCAAAAGCTCAGTTTGGGACCTTTGATGAAAGCAGTTACGAGGAAAACCCTCTTCTTTGTGGGCCTCCACTGCAAAATAACTGCTCTAAAACTGACTCACCAACAATAGTACCAACTACAGCAGATGATGAAAGAGAAGGTAGTTTCATGGACACATATGTTTTTTGTGTGAGCTTTCTGGTTTCATATGTAATTGTTTTATTGGTAATTTTTGTTGTTCTATACATAAATCCATATTGGCGACAAGCATGGTTTTCTTTCATTGAGAGTTGCATCACAACTTGTCGCTACTCAGTTGTAGGCAATTTTCTTGAGTTATACATCTTCAAAAGATGTGTTTAGGTGTCATAGGAGATCTTATGATTTGCCTTTAGTTTGATTGTAGTGAAGATTTGGAAAAAGTTTATTTTTGTTGTCAAAAGAAATTTGGTGATTTGATCTTTTAAATGAGGGATTTCTTTTAGCTGATTATTCTGTTAAAATGGTTGTAGAAAAAGTTGTGGATTTGGTTACTCAGATTGCTTAGAACGAGTATTTTGATGATTTTGCACTTTCAACAGAGCTTTTTGTCTCCGTTGGAACTCTGTTTTTGGTATTTGTTTTGTTTGGAAGGAAGCACTGTCTTTTGGAAATTAGTATTACTTTACAAAATGAGCCAATTCAGCATTGATCGATGAAAATGATCGCAAAATGCATTTATTTTTTTATAGGGTTACAAAATATTCCAAAATAAAAATAATAATAATAAGTTGATATATCTCATAGCAAGAAAATCCCATCAAATAAAGAAATTAAATGCATAATCTTTCAAAGCAATAATAAATATAGGGTGTTAGCTACTCGGACAAGGACTTAGTATAGTTTGTTAATTAATTATTTTATGATTGTAATTTGATTATGATGTAATAATTAATTATTTAATTAATTATATGATATAATACTTGATTATTACTATAAAAATTTTTAAAAAATAATTAAAATTTTTGAATTCATGCTTTGCATGGTTAATTTTTATTTATAGTACTACTTTTTTTTATAACTTAAAATTTGTTAAATGTAAAACTTTTACCATTAAATTTAGTGAAAATACATTTATTTATTTATTAACAAAGAATATAATTTAAACTTATTTTATTTTATTCTTTTAAAATAATCAAAAATATTTTCAAAATTTTAATTGGATTTATTTTTAGATAATTTTAAAAATATATTCTTTCACATTGATTTGATAATTTTGATGTGTTTTTTTTACAAAAGTCTTATTTTAATTTTTAATGAAAATAATTTAGTAGTAAAAGAGGAAGATTAAAATGTTTTATGTGATTTGATTTAAAAAATTTTTAATTGGATATTTGAATTATAATTTTTTTAATTAATATGATATGCTATTTATTAATCACATGTCATTATTTAAAACTTATAAGATTAAAAGTAAATATCAAATTAATTAATAAATTTATAATTTAAATTATTAAAAAATTTTAAAATTCAAATATTTAGTTTTTAATATTTAACTTAAAAATCTATTCATATATAGAAAATAAACCCCTAAAAAATGATCAAACTACCCCTCTCTTGGTTTGATAAGAATTTGACATATAACCAAATTGATTATTTTGCCTTCATACCATAATTAAAAAATATCTTTTTCTTTTATAATTATTTACTATAATACTCCATATCATAATTATAGAAAATTCTTCTATTAAATTAATTATTATACTCTCATACCATAATAAAAAAAAATACATATTCTTTTATAATTATTTATTATAATATCCTCGTACCTTAATTATAAAAATGTTCTTTTTATTATTAAATTACAAAAATATCAATTCTCTTATTATTGACTTAAATTACTATAATACCTTCCTGACATAATTATAAAAATACATTTCTCATAATTGATCAAAATTACTATAATACTCTTTCACCGTAATTACAAAAATGTTTTTATGAATGCTTAATAGAAAGTTGACATGTGATACTTTGTTTCAAAATTAATAACATATATTAAAACAATCTTTTTGATAATTAGTATAACAACCCTTTGTTTATTTGATGTGATATCGATATGTATCTAAATTTACTATAATACATTTATATCATAATTACAAAAATACTTATCTTTTTATAATTAATTAAAATTATTACAATACTCTCTTACAATAATTACAAAAATACCTCTCATAGTATAATTGACTAAAATTATTAAAGTATGGTTCTTAATAAAATTACAAAAATACCCCTACCACAAATGGCAAAAAATTACTATAATGCCTTTCAAATGGAAATGCTTTTATGAGTACTTCATAAGAAGTTAACATGTGGTATTTTGTTTCAAAATTACTATAACACATCTATTAAATTATATATTAATTTTTAACATAACATAAAATTAATCACATATTAAAGTACTAAAATATCATTACAATTGGTTTATAAAAATTTGACATGTGATATTTTATTTAAAAATTACTATAATATCATTATTAAATTACATATGAAATTTTAACATCATATAAAATTAACTACATTCTAAATTACTAAAATACCTTGGCCGTTGCTTAATAAAAATTTGACATGTGAAATTTTGTTTTAAATTCACTATAATAACCCTATTAAATTCTTATTAAATGTTAAATAACATATTAAAATAATTCCCGTAGAAATTGTTATAACACCACTTTGTTTATTTGATGTGATTTTGATATGTATCTAAATTTATTATAATGCTTTTACATTATAATTAAGAAAATACCTTTTTTTCTTATAATTAGTCAAAATTATGACAATGCCCTTCTACCATAATTACAGAAATACCAAAATTACTATTATGTCATGCTATTATAATTACAAAAATACTCCTTATTATATTTAATCAAAATTACTATAATACCCCTCTTCCACGCCTACTTCACTGGATCCTTATTCCCATTTAAGGCATCAATCTATTTTGGTATCATTAATTATTTTCTTATCGTCAAGGTTTACCTTTGGTTTTTCTGGAGGATCCAATACCAAAGTGGTACCATGATGCTAGGATAAAAGGCTTATTGCAAGTAGAATATCAAATTATAATGTGGCTCTCTGAATTCCCTGTCCTTCCCTCCCTGGATTTAGAAGTGATAAAATCCATGTAGCGCTTCCCGGAATTGAAATCTCCTGGTGAAGTGTTACTTAGCCGTGCTAACTGAAGTCTTCCAACATTTGCTCTCCTTATGTGGGAACTAAGCTAAATAGAGAACTCAATTATTTTGTTTGCTTAGAATGGCAAGGTTATTTTCTAAAACCTTCTAAAAAATTGAGGTGATAGAGGCAAAGCAGCTTAGAAGATTTGAGGTAGAATAAAAAATGAGAGAAGAGTGAGCTTACCACTATGAATGCAAAAATTCACCTGTGGCTGTGTTTATTCTAAACCTTTTAGCCTTTGTTATGTGTGCTTGATCGTCAATGATGAATTATTACCTTCTTCCTTTATCCTTTTTCAGGGTCTGTTTTTATTTTTTTTTATTTGGTATCAATGTAAATGATTGTTGATAAGCTGGCTGGCATTTATCTTGATCCCTCTACCGTTTAGCTTAGGGTAATTGTACTTTGTAATAATAATAATAATTTTTTAATTATTGACCTTAGTTGAAAGTAGGCGGTATGAACTTTACCAACACAGTATGCTATCCTTGTAGTCTATGAATTTTAAATAGGGTTGAAGTTCAACTCATGTCTTATGTTCTTTTTTCTGTTAGTTAAAAGAAAAGGGAAAAAGGAAAAGCCAGTTATGTTATTGATATTCTTTTTATGTTGTCCAGTTGGTAAAAGAGAATTCAGTTGAGAATAATATGGTCATTACATGTATGTTACAGGTTTTGGAAATCATTTAACCTGAAATGCCTGTATATATGGTGTTGCAACGTGGATATCCACCAACATCGACAGGTCATAAGCCGAGCAAACTACTGCAAAAGAATAATGTAGTGATAACAACTTCAAGTTGTGATCTGTATTTTCAGTTGCGAGGCTTGCGTGATGGTGTCTCAACTCTCTCAACTAAGTTTTGCAGACCCTTGGTCAATTGCTGGGTCGATTGGAATGGAATTGGCGAAGAGGGGAGTTTGCAAAATCCAACAGTGGCACTTTCCAAGAGATGGTTTTGAGAACCAAACTCAGGTAAGTGATGAATATTGAGTTGAACATTCCAAAAGATTTGGGTTTCAGTGGTATTCTAGCCTTTCCTCTTCTCAATACAATCGATTTGATCCATTTTTTACAAAAATAACAATACCTTACGAAAAGAGGCTATTTTTTACAAATATAACATTCTCTTACAAATAAAGTTGTGCATGAATAAGTTGGATCAAATAAAATAAAATTTGATTGACACTTTTAAGTAGAATTGATATTTCATGTTATTGTATTATGTAAAATATTATATTCATATCGTATTTTATATGAAAATAATATATTACAGTTTTACGAAAACATAAAATATAAATTTTTAATTTTATTAAATTTATTTTTAATTTTTTTAAAAAATTTAAATTATATTATTTTTATATCTTTTTGTTGTATCGTATTTTAAAATGACAAATTTACTTTTAAGTTTAGGATCCATCTGACCCATCTATTTATGTCCTAATCAATCATTTTTACTGTTTAAAAATATTAAAAATTATTTTTATATTAATAATTTTTATATGTTCTAAAATATTTGAATTTTAAATTTAAATAAAAAATATTTATTACCGTAAAAACAATCCATTGTTGCCCAAAAAAAAAATCCAGATCAAGTCAAGTAAAACCTGACCCTTAAAATCCAACTCCAATGAAATTCGATTAGAAATTAAACTATCATTTTATACCAAAAGGTTTGTCTTGCAAATTTTAGTTCGGTTTTTAGAACTTCTTTGTCATGTAACATTTATACACAACAATATAATTTCCCTATCTTCTCAACTTATATTCTCACCAAAAAAACATATATTAAAACAAATCCAGAAATGGAACCATCCGAACCTGAATTTTTACTGTAACATCAAACAATCTGCTCCTTAGAAATCAACTCTAGGCTTGATTTTGTAACAACCAAACTGCGATTCTTTTTTAAGGCTTTATGAAAGGTGCTTGGTCAAAAATTTGCACCCGGGTCGTGTGAGAAGAATTATAAGTTGTCCATTTACACTGTAATTAACTAATTAAGTTTACCTTAGTAAATCAAAATTCATGAATTCATAAATTCTGAAGATTGGACAGTCCTCATAAGCTCCTTCAAATTTGCGAGCACATGTCGCGGTCCTAAGCTCTTGATGCCGATGAAATTCAAAAGTTGCTCTATATCCTGCAAACACAGGGAAGACTTTTGTGAATTCATTTCAAAATGAATATTTGAATATATATATAGATATATAATTAAAATGTCATGCATCTCAACAAACATTTTTTTGTACAAAAAAAAAAACCTGTAGCCTAAAAATAGAGAAAGAACTTGTAGGTACTAAAATCTGAATCTCATATCTGTTAAATGTCGCTTATAATTGCATAAACCAATTGATTTAAATCAAGAAACATTTTGCAAAAAGGAACATTGACTAACTCTTAAAACATTAGTACAACAAATTAAGACAAGGATGAATGCTAGCTTAACCCATTGAGATTTGTCACGCACCCATACATTCATATGAATATGAAGTTGGTCACAAATATACATTTCTAACCCATTTGCAGTATGTTGGCCTTCCATGCTCAGATAACAAAATTTAACATTAATATTTCAAGATTCCTTAACAGATAATTATAAGGTTAGTATGTGTTAGTCTCATTTGAGAAGTATCCACTCTTTCTCTACTTTTGTTCTTCCTTACAAACCCCTTTTAACCTAAAATGATATTTGGCCTTACCATTTTCAGTAAAATATAAATAGACCATGGAGCCAAGCAACTTAAACTGGTCTGCCAATGATTGACTGAACTCCCTTCTAAGTGTTCAGGTTTAATGGTTGCTATATTTGAAGTTGATTAATAACATCATAAAAACTTCAGTAGTTAGTTACCATAAAATGGCAATTTCTTTCATTAAAATGTTACAGATATTAGAACAGCTAGAAGATATACAATGGTAAAACAAGTAAACAAGCAGAATGTTACATGGTAGTTCACACTTGATACACTAATGTAACAATTACAAGTGGATTGGGGAGTATTTCCTATTAAGTAGTTGGGAAGAGAATCATTTTATATGACAAAACAAAGATTAAAATTTTGAAGAGAAGGGGACATAAGAGGATAAAGAGAAGGTACCAAAAATTGGAAACTCAAATATTTTGCCAGTATCTTTCCTAATTAGCCTTTTGATAATTTAGGAGACAGGAGATTTTGAGTGCTATTGGATGTAAGGTGTGACTATCATCATGATTTTTCCTAATTAGTCGATAATCCTCTATTGGACATTTAAGAATAAGGACTAAGCGAATTAACATTCGTTGATGTGCAAGAATTAGATTATTAGATCCAACAGTAAACTTAGTAAAAGATAAACCACGTAGAAAGTTAGAAGCTGTGTAAACTTATTACAATAATGTAAGTGGATTATAAGTGAGCAGTTCTTCCTAAGGCATTAAAAACACAAGGAAAGAAAAGAATAAACTTCTGGAAAAAATTTTCAGGGTAAGGAAACAAGGGAAGAGAAAGAGAAAGGGCCAGAAACTTGAAAGACAAAAGTTTGGTCATTACCTTTTCCATTTAGATGTTTAGGTGAGTTATGGGGAATGGGATTTGAGTGCCAGATTTCTTTTAGACGAAAGGTGTGGCTATTATCACATTTTTCAAATCTGTAGATAATCCTTCATCTCATCTCATATTTAAAAATAAGGATTTCATGTTACACTCTGATATGGCTGGTGACATTTATAGATTGTCTTAAGAGCCTATTCCATGGAACCGGATGAAATTAAATACAAAATCTACAGATTTTTTAACCATGATGATGAAGCTTGATTAGCCACTGCCAACAACATAATATGACTTGTAAAGGCCGAAAACAAAAAAGCACTCCTTTTCAAAGCTGTGGATGAACAGCATCTTAAGTAACAGTAAAGGACAAGCAAACTTTGAAGAGGTTTGAATCCAATAACATACATAAAAGAAATGCAAAAGGAGAATAATTCTCCAAAAAAAAGATAAAATTTGAAAACTCAACTTGTTCAACAAGAATACTGCATATGCTGCTTTTGTTGTGTCTTGACCTTCTAAAAACAATGGAAATTCTGCAGGCTTTACATTTGCAGAAAGTAATGTATTCCATGACAAATCAGAAGATGCAGGCTCTACTGAAGGTGCATGGTCGTTAATATATGAGCGGGAACCACCCAAGCGCAGAGGATAACGTAAGGGAACTCGTAAAAAGGATGCAATTAGTGAAACAGCCTGTAAATGAGGAATTAGGGAGAAACAAGAAAGAATAATTAGGTATAATTAAAATTATTGCCTCAGCAAGAGAAACAAGCTATCAAGAATCTTCCCAAGATACTATATTTCCATCTAAGGAATATACAATAACAGCAGCATCCTTAAGTAAAAAGGGATTGTAGGTGGTATATACAAAACTTGATGCCTATAGCTTGATATTATCAGAAAACAAATTCAGTAATAAAGGATAACTTTATATTAACCAAAGGAATAGAACTCACATGTGCAACATATCCTAAGGCAGTTGCAGATCTCTGAATCTCCTTTTTGTCAGTGAAAAAACTCATCTTTGTAAAAGGAAGCATGGTGAGATACATACCTAAAATCATCAAGAATCCTTGGTTAATGGGCTTAGATACAGAAGAAATCCGTGGTGAAGACAACAACAAAAGGAACTTGGCATCAGCATCAACAAAAGGAACTTAGATACAGAACATTCAATTAAATATAATGTAAGTAAAAGATATCCAAAACTCCATAATATCCATAACCCGAAACTATTAGCACATTACCTAGTGTACTACTGCTTGGATAGGATTCAAGTTCTTGCTCGTGTGGATCCAACCAAGATTTTTACAGGATAGAGCAATGAAACTTGTAACATCATATATTGTTGCCTTGCTCGAAGCTTCCTATGCACATTTTTTAGCTTAATGTAACCCCTTTCTTCAGTGAGTAATCTATTTGATTCCTGCAATGAAATCGTCAGACAATCAATCATCCAATGTATGAAATACTACTGAATATATGAAAAAGGAGGGAAAGAAATAAGAGCACAAGAAGGGAATAAGCCCTGACTATTTCAAGGAATTTATAGAAAGAGAATCCTTCCCATCTAATCCCCCCCATCCACCTCCACCCGGGGTGTAAGGGGGGAAGAGAGAGAGGATTTCTTGCATTAGAGGGGAGAATATCTAACATCTAAAGCTGAATAAGCAGAAAACTTCTAAAATATCATATATTAAACATTCCTCAAAACATCAAATGAAATTCCAAAGATAATTGACATTTTAAGTTAGAATAAAAATACTTCACCTGCAATTGCTTCTTTGCTCCTTAGAAAATTTACTGCACATTACTACATCTAGAATCCATAAAACCCCTAAATTTTTGTTTGTCTAGTTGATCCCATTACTACATCCAGAATCCATAAAACCTTTAAATTTTCTTTGTGCAACTTCTTTTTTTAATATTTTTATACTTAAAATCATAAAAAAAAAAAAGGAGTTCATCACTTTATTGATATATTATTTAGAATAATAAATATATAAATATAATAGTCTATCAACTTTTTATTCCTACATATTTATTAAATTAATTAACTTATTTGCCCATCCATTCTATGCTTAATAATTAATTATAATTAATTAAAAATAATTTTCTTAGTGATGAAAAAGCTGACAAATCAGCACGGATGATGTTACTCTTTAATGAAAATGAAAAAGGTTACTGACTGTTTTAGCCGACCAAATTCTTTTGCAGGTTGAAAGTGAATGCCAATAAATTGTCATTTGCACCTAAACTTTGGACGTTCTTTTTCTTTATGTTGTACTATTCAATGAGAGATTAAAGCTTTAATTTAAAAATATTAAATTTGAATTAGTAAAATTCTCTACAGTCATTACGGGTTCAAGACTAATCTAAAAGAAAATCTAATACTTCTCAGTTGTGAACATTTGAATAACACGAATTATTTTGTGGATATCTTCGAAACAAAATAGTTCCTATTTATTAATAAAATATTAATTTTTTTAAAGTGATAATAATTTAATATTCGATAATCTCAAATATATAAAAATTTTTATGACATAAAAAGATTATATAGCAGTTTGAAAGTGAAAATATAATTATAATTTTAAAATTGTGTAAATATTAAATGATTATTACACAAGGGACTCAATGGGGAAGAAATAAAAAATTTTATGGTATGAGAATAGAATAAGATGTTCCGAACAAGGAGTGAAATATTATTGTTCTTCAATTTGTACTTTTAGCAAATTAATTAATAGCGAAATCTTTTGCAGTTTTTCCGGTTGGAGATCAAATTTTTTTTGTATGATTTATTATTTATATATTTTTGGCCATTATATATATTTATTAATTACTATTTCTTTTAACTGTGTTAATTAATAGGTTCAAAGAGCTTTAACAAGCATGACATGTGTCTTAGTTTGGAATGCTTAAATATATATACGTTAATCAAACTTTCATGTTAAGGCCATTTTCTGTGGAGAATGACTGTTTTAATGGCTTTTATTTGATGAATTGAATGGTTAATGAAGGGAAGCTGGTTCATCCCGTGAACAAACAGTTCAATTATGCCACCATGTGATCAACACTCACACTTAACGGTGTATTAATCAAACAATTATATTAGAATATTTTAAGTAGATATGACAAAAGTTGAGTCGTCGTTAAAAACATATTTAATCAATATATAAAAAATTTATATTTAATGTATTATTAGTGTATAAATACTATATAATATGCACAATGACACTTCATAAAAATTAATTTTACAATTTTAAATTTATAAAAAATAAATGCACTTAATCTTAAATATATAAAATTAATTTTTTTAATGAAGTGTCATTATATGGTTTATTGATAGTGTATAACATCATACATTGACAGTGTGTATCAAATATAGTATTTTTAAATTAGTAAATGATAATTATAAAATTTTTAATAATTATGACTGAATACAAAATTTTTAATTTTTTATTATTATTATCATTATTATTATTATTGTTATTTTTTTATAATTTAATATATTTAAACTAATCTCCTAAAGTTCTTATAGATTAATAAAGCTTAGAAAGTTGTACTCATATAGCTCAAAGTACGTAAGTTAATTTAGGAATAACCAATGTAGTCTCATTCTTATTTAATAAATATTTCTGATTGCCTTGTATCTCAGGCATTATGGCAACATCCAAAACAGTGCTAACAATGAACCCAGCATTGATATTCAAATTGATAGACAAAGGCAAAATAGCATTGTTTAATCATGAATTTTTAAACTTTATATATCAAATCGAAATTTTGATTATAATTCAAATATCACGTGTAAATTTTTTTGGCCCAAATACCTCGTGTAATTGATCCTAGTTTTAACCAACTTCTTGAATGTGTAGGATCAAAAGCCCAAATTTTGGTCCCATCTTGGAGTTAGTCATATATAAGTTCTAACTATTGTACAGACAACACAAGCTCAAAACCCAAACAAATGCCCATCTAGTAAATACCATAACTCTTTTTGTTAATCTTTGTACATTCTCAAACACACACACACACACAGATATATATATATATATATATAGATTTTATATTTGATACACCTGCACAATGTTTTTAAATCACATATAGCCACACAGAGCAAATTTAAAATTTGCTCTTAAATATTCTGTGCTTCAAATATAAACTCTTAAATAATTCCCAAAAAAAATATAAGAGAAAACGGAAAAAAAAAAAAAAAGAAAGAAAGAAACTTTTAATTGGACCAATCTGAGATCTACTAAATAATTCCGAAACTTTCCCGGTTGATCCTCACACTGTATATATATATATATATATATATATATATATATATATATATTAGGAAACAAATCATATCATCAATTTTAATTTAGTAAGAAAAGTTGAAGACTAAAATGAGTTATAGTCGGTACTTGATAAAAACAAAAGTAAAGAGGTTTTGATAGTGTTGAAGACTTGGAGTCATGTTGAAAAAGTTAGAAAAAATGTCAATTTGTGTTTTCTTTCTGTCTACATGATTATGACTTATATTTGTGATAAATTTATTGATTTTAAAAGTTTGTGAATAGTGATTGTGATTACAATAAATAGATAAATAGAGTGTGATTTTAACTCTTCTTAAATGATAATACATAAATTTAGATTATAGAAATAAATAAATAAAATTAACTAATAATATTGGAAGCCAATTTAAATTCATTTAACATAAAAATAAATGCTATTAGGGGGTTTTCAAATTTGGGGAAAGGCTCTTGCCCTAACTACCGTTTGCCATTGAGAATGATTAATTTTCCTTACAATTTTATCTTTTTTTTTTTCATACAAATCAAATATGATATATGATAATTATCGTTTTATCTTATTTATTATCCAATGCACCAAACAAAGATTGTAACTTAGGTTGTGTTTGATTTTTTTCTCATCCTATGAGGAGTTGATTTGGGGTGTCAGTGCCACCTAACTTTAGAGTTGCTTGATCTAGCTGGTTATTTCTGTTTTAAAATGTTACTTTGGGGTGCAATGACTTCATGGATTCATGGATGGCTAAAGCCATTTACTCATTGGAAGTTGAGGCAGTCATTGTGAGAAGTCAGAGATGCTTTCAATTTAGGATGCAGTGAACAAAAGCTTGCTAGGATTGAGTGACCATATGCCTACATGATCGAGTTTCTACAAAATTATGGTGGAGTATTTGGAGCTTTTTCTTCGTAAGTTACATATAAGTACAGATGCTTCTAATAGCATCTTGACCAGGATTACTGTTGCGGAAAAAAAAATAGCATGTAATGAAACTCAAATTACTAGTAATCCTAAATGCTTGTTTTCATTCATAGGCATGCTACTACATTTGATTTATCATGTTATATGAGGGACTGGTCATATGACTTCTATATCTTCTTCAAACCAAACTATTGATTTTTTACTGAAATATATCTTATTTGTCGAGTTTAAGAGTTAGTTAAAAAATTCAAGTTAAAATATATTGTACCTCTTTAAATTTAAGGATGAGTGTTAATGTAATTATTATAATTTAAAATTACGATTGGATTATTAATTAATCAGCTTCATTCTATCTAGTTTAGTGAAAAAATCTTGTAAATATAAGCTCTTATACAAACATTTGACATAGAATACAAAAATTCCTTTTCCTATAACAAGTGCAATTAATAATGGTAGATATTGTTTGGACTTTGGTGCACCAAAAAAAAAAAAAAAGATATTGATTGGTCGCTGTCTTAATGATTCGATTAAGAATTTGGCAGGAAGCCACGAGGATGGTACATAATTTTTAATTTATTGGTGCAATTGTGGAATGTTATGGAATTTGACATAATTCGGTAGAATAAATTATCTACCCAAAATCCACTCGTTTATTATGCTAAAGATGAATATTCTCTAAAGTGCTCATTTGGGGAAAGGTAATAGTCAAATATATACCATTGAAACAAAGACTTTTTATGGCTATCATTTTTAAAATTTTTATTAAAAATGATTTTCTCTATTTTTAAGTAAAAAATAAAAGCATTAATCAATAAATCCAATGTTCGAATGCTTCTTATTATAATTAATCAAGCTATCATAAAATTAAAATATTATATAATTAATATGAATGAACAAAATTAAGATGCTTACTAGTAAAATTAAAAAAATTGAAGGTTTTTTCTGAATTGACAGTAACTCAAGGACACATCTAATTACATTCACGGTTGCAAATAAGAAGAGCAAATTGTTTTATTCCATTCCATGGCTTAAAACAAAAGAATGTATAAGAGAAAAGCAAGATGCATGAGCATCAATAGTCAATTCCACAATTCCAGGTCTGGCAAGTCAAGGTCTCCTCTCTTTCTCTGATCATTACTAAATTTTAATTCCTTATAGTTGAAGGCAACTCGAATGAACTAATCATCAAAATTAGACTATCTCCAACACCATTTAGAAAAATTTTGCATTCCAATTCTTTATAATTGAAGCCAACTTGAATGGACTAATCATGAAAATCAGTCTGTAATTCCACTTTGGAAAAATTTGCAATTCAAATCTTTATAATTGAAGCTAGCTTGAATAAATTAGGGATGGATCCACATGTTTAGTTAAAGTGTTCCTGGACATTTTTAAAAATTATAAAACAAGAAAATTTGAAAAAGAAATTCTCTGGACATATATTTTTCCATCGATAAAATTGACAAATCTGTTAACAGCTTTCTATATAAATTATAAGTAGACACTTAAAAAAAAAATCTTAAATCCTGCATTGAAATAAACTAATCATGAAAATTACACTATCCCTCGCACCATGAAAGAAAAATTTGTAGTGAGACAATAACGCGTCTTGTTTGGAAAACCATGCACCAGAGGTTATAATTTTCAACGAACTAAAACTCTATTCAAACACGAAATTCACTTTCATATGAATCATGTATGAAGTATGAAAAAACATTACGGGGTCAACCGAGTTAATTTTTCAAAAGGGCTTAATTTCTATTAGGCCTAACCAGCTCAGGTCAATGTCGGTGTCATTAACATCACACTCTTACAAAAGTGGCTGACATAATTTAAAAAAGGAAAAATTAATGAGACAAGTACGCGTTAAAAACCAAGCCGACGACATTGTTTTTCAAAAATTATACTTTGTTCACGAGGATTGAGGTCTTGGAACCTTTCGATCTCATAATCGAATCTTACGGTATTTGGACTTAATTGAACTTTTCCTTTGTTTTTGATTGAATTGTTTATTGATTTTGTCAATGAATATACTATTATATTATTTTCAGCATGTACGTGATGTAAAAGAAATTTTATCTTTAAAAATTTTATTTAAGAAATAATTTTTTGATGATAATAATGATAAATATTGATAATTTCATTTCATTTTGATATCCAATGAGCAAAATTTGATAACTTTTAATGTAATTTTGATTTGGATTAATATAATGAATGGTCCCTAAACTATAGTGAAATGTTCAATATGTACTAAACTTTAAGAATCTTTAATATGATACTTGAATTTATGAATCTATAAATTAATGTAGTACTTAGAGAATTATTTATCTATAATTTGTTATTATTTGAAGCTAGCCACATTAAGAGTAAGCACCATAGGAGTTAGTAGATTCATAGTTTAGGTGTTAAATTAAAAAATTTTAGAGTTCAGGTACTACATTTAACATTTTAATATAATTTAGGTGCCATTTATGACATTAATCCTTTTGATTTTGACCACCTTTGATATGTTTTGGTAACCTTTCTTAGAAGTTTGGAAACCTTTGATAAAATTTTGATAACTTTTGATACAATTTTGGTAACCTTCAATTAGTTTGGTAACTTATTACATAATTTTAGTAATCATTAATATAATTTTGATAATATTTAAGAAAATTTTGATAACACCTTGATGTAACTTTGATAACCTTTCATATATATAATTTTGGTAACCTATAATATACTTTCGGTAATCCATTATAAAATTTGTGTCATTATATATTTAACAACGGATTCTCATTGTAAAGCACGGGTTTCATTATAATATAAGATAATTTCTTTTTATATAATTACATTATTACTTCATTCAAATTTAAAACTTTTTACTAATTTTTTATTGAATAGGTTAATGATGGGTTTATCTTAAAATTCCAATATAAAAGTTCTAGCTTCATTTTTACTAGACTTGGCGATTTGTGTATTTTTATCATATAAAATTTGTGTATTCGTATTATGTTTTACACAAAAATTGTGTCATAATTTATGTTGAAATAAAAACATGAAGTATATTTTTTTAGTTTTATTAAACCCATATATAGTTATTATTAAAATTTTAAGTCGTCACTTTTGTGTCCTATTTTCATATCGTGTTTGCGTCATGTAATAGTGTTATATTTTAAATTATCAGGTCTAATTTCTGTTAATAACTAAGGTTTAATTTTTGTATAACCTTAAATATAAAAAAATTATCAATAATTGATAATTAAGTTATTATTGATTTACTATTATGTTATCAGTTATTTATTATTAAGTTGTCAATAATTTACTATTAAATTAGCATTAATTTTCTATTAATTTATGAATAATTTACCAATAAGTTTTTAATAGTTTCCTACTAAATTGTTGTTAATTTCCTACTAAGTTACTGATGGTGTATTATAAAGTTATAATTGATTTACTATTACTTTATCATTTATTTACTTTAAAATTATCAATAACTAACTAATTTACTATTAAATTATTTCTGATTTGTAACTAAGTTATTAGTAATTTACTATTATATTATTAATGATTTACTACTAAGTTATCAATAATTTATTATTAAATTATCAATGATTCAATATTATATTTATTATGCATTTACTACTATATTATGAATTTACTACTTAATTTTTTATTATTCACCACAAAATTATTCTAGATTTATTAGCAAATTATCTCATGATTCACTTTCAAGTTATCACTTATTTATATTAAATTGTCCATGATTTACTATTAAATTATTACTAATTAATTATTAAGTTATCAATAATTTACTACTAAATTATACTTATTTACTTTTAAGTTTATAATGATTAACTATTAAATTATTAGTGATTTGCTACTAAATTATTTATGATTTTCTACTAAATTTACCAATTAGTTACTATGAAACTGAAATTGATTTATTATTAAGTTATACCTAATTTATTATTATATTGTGATTGATTTATTACTAAATTATTAGAGATTAATTATTAAATTATCACTTATTTTTATTAACATATCTTTAACTTATTAATATGTTGTCGTACATTTACAACTATGTAACGTGGATTATAAAATGTCAACTAACAATATATGAGATAATTTTTTTTTGTATAATAACATTATTACTTTATTCAAATTTAAAATTTTTTATTAAAATTTTATTAAATAAATTAATGGTAGGCTTATCCTAGCCCCAAGATAAAAGTTATTGCCTTCATTTTTTCTAGATTAGGCTTCAATCCTTGATAATTTCAACTATAAAAAAACTATTAAATATTGACAATTAAGTTATCATTTTTTTACTACTAAGTTATTAATGATTTATTACTAATTATCAATGATTTACCACTAAGTTAAATGATTTACTATCAAATAATTTGTGATTTACCAAAAAGTTATTGGTAGTTTATTATGAAGTTATAATTGATTTATTATTAATTTATCAATGATTTACTATAAAATTATCAATGATTAACTAATTTATTGTTAAATTATCACTGATTTACAATTAAGTTATTAGTAAACTGCTATACTATTAGTGATTTACTATTATGTTATCAATAATTCACTACTAAATGATCAATAATTTACTATTATATTATTATGTATTTACTACTATGTTATAATCGATTTACTATTTAATTTTCGATTGTTTACTATAAAATTATCACTGATTTATTACTAAATTATCTATAATTACTATCAAGTTATCACTTATTTATATTAAATTATCCATAATTTACTATTAAATTATCAATTATTTACTAATAAATTATATTGATTTACTTTTAAGTTTCTAATGATTAACTACTAAATTATATTATTTACTACTATCAATTAATTACTATTGAACTTATATTGATCTATTATTAATTATGACTAATTTATTATTAAATTATCATTCACTTTTTAAGTTATTAATAAGTAACTACTAAATTATCACTTATTTTTTATTAAATTATCTTTCATTTACTAATATATTGTCATGGATTCACAACTATAAATAAAAAAGGTTTATTCTAAGTTAAAATCTACTTATACCTTTTTAAATTTAAAGATGAGCGTTGATGTAATTATTAAAATTTAAAATTACGACATGATTATTAAATAATCAACTTCATGCTATCTAGACTAGTGAAAATATCATGTAAATATAAACTCTTATACGAAGTATTTCATTAGAATACAAAAGTTCCTTTTCTTATAACAAGTGCGATTAATCATGGTAGATATTGTTTGGTCTTTGGTGAACCCAAAAAAAAAAAGATATTGATTGGTCCCTTTCTTAAAGATTCAACTAAGAATGTGGCAAGAAGTCACTAGGATGGAACATACTTTTATGATTTATTGGTGCAATTGTGGAATGTTATGGAATATGATATGATTCAGTGGAATAAAATTATTTACCAAATCCACTCATTCATGGTGCTAAAGATGACTATTTTCTAAAGTGTTCATTTGGATTAAGGTGTTAGTCAAATATATATCATTTAAAACAAAGACTTTTTATGGCTATCATTTTTTAATTTTTTAATTAAAAAAGGTTATCTTTATTTTTAAGTAAAAAATAAAAGCATTAATCAATAAATCAAAAGTTCGAATGCTTCATATTATAATTAATCAAGCAATCATAAAATCAAAATATTATAAATTGATATGAATGAACAAAATTAAGATACATATTAGTAAAATTAAAAAATTGGAAGTTTTTTTTTTTTTTGGATTAACGGTAACTCGACGACACATCTAATTGCATTCACGGTTGCAAATAAGAATAACTACTTATTTTATTCCATTCCTTAGCTTAAAACAAAAGAAGGATAAGAGCAAAGCAAGATGCATTAGCATCAATAGTCAATTCCACAATTCTAGGCTTGGCAAGTCAAGGTCTCCTCTCTCTCTCTCTCTCTCTCTCTCTCTCTCTCTCTCTCTCTCTTTAATCATTACTAAATTCCAATTCTTTATAGTTGGAGGCAACTTGAATGTCATGAAAATTAGACTATCTCTAACACCATTTAGTAAAATTTTGCATTCCCATTCTTTATAATTGAAGCCAACTTGAATGGACTAATCATGAAAATCAGTCTGTAACTCCACTTTTGAAAAATTTGCAGTGAGACAATAACGCGTCTTGTTTGGAAATCCAAGCATCGGAGCTTATAATTTCCAATGAAATCAAACTCTGTTCAAACATGAAATTCGCTTTCATATGAATCATGTATGGAGTATGAAATAACATTGCGGAGTCAAGCAAGTTAATTTTTCAAAAGAACTTAATTTCCATTAGGCCTAACTAGCTCGGGCCAATGTCAATATAAAAAAAGTGGATAAATTATTCATTTTATCACTTAATTTTTTGGAAACCTCTATTTCTGTCATGTAACTTTGAAAAATCATTTCCAAAAATTAAAGAGGAGTGTTAAACTTCTATTTCGGTCACTTAATTTTTATTTTCCACAAATTAAAACTTTATTCATGCTAAAGTAAAAGTAAAACTATGGGTGGCGGGTAACAAGAGCCCCCAAAAATTATAATACATGTATATATATTTATATTAAATGCATTTAAATTGATCTCTAAATTAAAATTATGAATTTTTTATGATTTTGTTACTTAATTTATGCATTATAATTTAAAAGATGTTTAAATCACATTGGTATTTATTTGTTTATTATACCAAAATATCATTGCTTATAAATTTTTAAAATTAGGAAACTTGTCAAAAGTTTTAAATCACAATCATATAAATTTAATATTAATTAAATTTTAATTTCTCTAAATTTTTTATAAGTATCAATTTTTTTTTTTGTACAAAATAGACCTAACCTAGGAGATTTAGGGAAAATGAAATTACAAATTTTAAGAATTGAACTCTAACCTTCTTTTTAGCTTTCTTCAATTTTTACTCTCCATATCATTTTTTTTACTTTAGATCTATATCTCATGTTGTAATTTTTTTCCAACAGAAAAATTATATGGAACTACTTTACAAAAGGATAAAAAAATATTATAACTTTTAATCTCAAATTTCATCATCATTCTTTTAAGAGTATATTTAGTTTTCTTGTTCTAATAAAATGTTTAAAAATTGATTTATTTGTATCTCTTTTTTATTTCAATTTTAAATTACCAAAAAATAAAAAAAAATTCTCATAATTCATTGATAAATTATGTAATTAGTGTAGACACCCAATTTGGTCCAGGCCCGGATCAATTAGGCCTGGTCCAAATAGGTATGTTCATTTTGTTTTTTATTTTGTATTTTGTATTTTTATATTTATATTTATATTTTATATTTTATATTTTATATTTTATATTTTATATTTTTTTTTCTCCTTTGTATCTTATGTATTATTTATTTATTTATTTATTATTACTATTTATTAATATATATTTATCTTTTTTATGTTTATATATATTTATTATTACTTAGCTATTTATATATTATTATATATATGTATTTATTATTATTTATCTATTTATCTATTATAATTTATCTATTTTTTATTTTTTATTTATCTGTTAATATTTTTGATTTATCTGATTATTTTCTTTTAATTATCTATTAATATTTTTATTTGATTTTTATTTTTTTTTAGCTGAGATTGGATTGATTTGGGGAATCCCACTGTGAATTGGGATTCAATCAAAGTCCATATTGGATTCAATGATTGAATCCCAATCCAAAGAGGAGTTGGGATTGATCAGAAACTCTTCTGATCAATCCCTATAAATAGATCCACGGATCAAAGGACTAAACACACAGAAACAGAGACATTGACAACGAAGAGAGTGAAGAGAGAAAGAAAAAAAAGTGTTCAGGAAAGGTCATGAGCAATTTCAAGATTTTTGGAGGATTTTTTGTGAATTTGTTTTGGAAATTTTTGAAAAATTTTTAGATTCCGGTTGAATTTTTCGGCGAGGTTTGAATTTTTCAGTGACTTTTTCGGCCAAGTTCGAAATTTTTCGACCAACTTCCCAGTTTCTGGCATTATTTTCAGAAATTGATCAGTTTTTCGACGAACTTTCGATGAAAAACCTCAGATTTTGGCAAAATTTTTCAGAATCCGACGAGAATTCAATCGGAGTTCTTAGTGGTTTAGAGAGAAGGGAGAGGAAAAGAAGGGAAGAGAGAGAGAGGGGAGGAGAGGTCTATTGAAAAAACAAAAGGATTAGCCTTTTATACCCATCAAAAACGACGTCGTTTTGGCGTTACTGTTCCCAGAGGATCCACGTGTTATGCCAAGATCTGACCCGATCCGAGTGTCGACCCGCTTTCGACCCGCGTGCGACCTGCGCCTCTGAACTGAGCCGAGCCGACACCCTCAAGCCGCGTCTCCGAACCGTTTTTCTTCTTCAAGCCAAGCCGAGCTAAGTCGCTAAGCCAAGCCGTTCTCAGGTTTATTTATTTATTTATTATTATTATTAGATTAGAATTGTTTAATATTCTTTTATTTTTATTTTATTTTACTTTTTTTATTTTTTTATTTTATTTTCTTTAAATAAAATTCAAAAAAAATATTTTTGAGGAAGAGTTGAAAGTATCAATTTTTCTTGAAAATAAGTTTTCAAAAATGGATTTTTGAGGAAAAGTTGAAAGTATCAATTTTCCTTAGAAACAAGTTTTCAAAAGTGAATTTTTGAGGAAAAGTTGAAAGTATCAATTTTCCCTACACAAGAACAATCATTTTTTTCTTTTTATTTTCTTGAATTTTCTTTAATGTTAAATAATCCGATAATGAAGCCTCTGCAAGTGAAACAATAGTTTTCTTGCATACTCCTGAGGTGAGGGATTTTCTCAATTTTTTGCTAAAAGTATTAGAGTCAATTAAGAATAATTTTTAATAATTAATTACTTGATAAATTTTTAAGGCTTATTGGATGACACAAAATTAAGCTGGTATCATCTTTCAATGGGCGTTGTAAGGGTGCTATAACCTTCCTCACACGTAACCGAACTCCTGAACCCTGTTCTGGTTAGTAGATCCGAACCTATTTTTTTAGAGATCCTTAAACTTAGGTGTTCCCTGAAAGGATAGATTCCTTAGGTGGCCAATCACACCTAGATAAAAAAAATTGGTGGTGACTCCTTAAGTCAATGTCTAGCGATAGATCCCCGGATCTAAACGTTATGACAATTAGTAATTGTACCGTTAATTCTAAATCTTGTTATTGTTAAAATATAATATTGTCACAATAATATTTTTATTTTATAATTTTATGAACAGGTCATATTTTTATTAATCCATTATTTGCATTAATAAGTATGCTAAAATATTTCTTTTGAAAAAATAAAATAAAATACATTATATATAATTAGTTGGTGCCTTCAAAATTAAATGTCAAGGTCTGTCATGGTGAAGATATGACTGGAAATAATGGGAAGTGTCAAGCAAGTTGGAGATAATTTCTCAATAACTTTCTTTTGGGTTTGGCCAACAACCAACATTGCAGTTGCTTTTAAGAGACCAATATTTACTTTTTCTACTTAGTTTTTTCTATATGTATTTTACTTTTTCTTCCCACTTTTTGAATTCCTTTTTTCGTGTATAAAAGCCAAAAGTGCAATCTGATATTAAAGTAAGCATTTTGAAAAATTAAAAATTAAGGAAAAAAGAATTATTTTTTATAAGTATTATTATTTACCATATTATTCAGTTTAAAATTATCTTTTATAAATGATTTTTTTTAAAAAAATCCCATGCAAAGCCAGAGCTTCATTCTAGTGATATATGAAATTATAAATTTTTTTATTCTTTATTGATGGCTTATGTAAATTTTTAAATTAGCATTATGAAATTTAGTATTATATTATTAATCGATTACCACTATTTATTCATCTTTTACAAATAAATAAAAAATGAAAAAAATTTAGACAAATCACAACATTTTTTATTCATATATACTTTAAGAATCTAAGTATATATTCCAATTAAAAAACGTGGATACGAAGCAACTGTAAATTTTAAAGTTGACGCCAATGTCAAGATCCACTCAAACAATGCAATATTTGATATTATAGTCTAATAGATTTAAAAAAATAAAAAAGATGTCAAATGGAACTCGCCTTTAACATTTCTTCTTTCCACGAAGAAATAAAATGCCATAGGAAGCTACTTGGAAAAGGTGGAAAGAATTTTTTAATCCAAACTCCATGATTTCATGTACAAGTCACACTATGGGCTAAAGCATTAATTACAAAATGAAAAAAAAAAAAGAAAAATCAAGTATATCATTTTCAATTATTACAATAGCTAATCATAATTTAAAATTATATAAGGTAAATAATTGTAAGATTATAATAAAAAATTATAAACGAAATACACGCATATTGATTTACTCATTTTAATTAAATTAATTATTAAATTATTTTTACTTTAATATTTTCATATTAAATTTTAATTAAAATATATTATTTATTAGTATATAAATTTCTCAAGTTGAACCGAAGCCTAAAAAATCATATTTAGGATTGGATCCAAGTCTTTTGACCAATAGCTTGAAAGTAGCGGCGTCTATAAACACCTAATAATTAATAAGTACTCCAACTATAACAACTAAGAGAACGATTGTGAAATGAATGGTTTTTAATCAAGATTGATCATTGGTACAAAAAAAAAATCAAGAAAATTGAATAATAGAAAATAATAAATTTATAGAAAAACAATAAATAAATCAATCTAAACCAACATGGAATTAAATTAAATCCAACATACAATGAGATTGGATAAAATATCTAATACTTCCAATCCCTTTTTTTTATTATTGAGAAAAAACCTCATTGATAGCATGAACAAAGTTTTAATATGTGGAAAATAAAAAGTCTATTGCTTGATTTTACACGCAAAGGCACATACTTGTCTCATTGAAAAAATTATTTATAATTATATTGGCCACTTACGAGGGAGTGATTTTAGTGATTAGTTTATTCGAGTTTCAATTCCAAGAATAGTAGAATTTACCATTGATGAGTGAAGACAAAGAAAGAGACTAACACTCCTTTTGGTAAGAAGGAAAGGAAGAGGGAAATTTTTTCCATATTGCACTGTCAATATATGTTGATTTTGAATAAAAAAATTAACCAAACTAAAATATTTTGAGAAATATTTAGACAAATTTTCATCATTTTATATTCAAAAGTCATTTTATAGATGGATGACTATTATTGCCTGCATCCTTGATTATCTATATATATTAAGCTTGATGCAAGGCTTGCTATCATATATTTAGAAGTAGCAGTTGAGAAAGAATTCAAACTATAGAAATCATATATAGAGAGAAAGAGAAGATGGAGGCCAAATGGTTTTGGTTGAGTATGGTGTTGTTGTTGTTGTTGTTGGTGTTGTTGTTGTTACTATTTTTTTTTACAATTTTATGCTATTTAATTTTTAATTACCAACATAAATTAAATTTATTATTTTTAAAATTTAAAAATATTGCATTGAATAAAAATAAAAAATATTGAAAGTAATAAATTGAATAAGTGAATTTTTATTATTTTATTTTTTAAAATTCAATATTTTAAGTTTATTCTTTTGGTTTTATTATTATTCATATTCTTTTAAAAATAAATATTTTAAAATTAGTATTTTTGTTTTATTATTTTCATTATTATGTTTTATAAGTCTTCTTAAAATAAATACCATATTATTCAATTTAAAATTATTTTTCATAAATAATATTTTGAAGAAATGTCTCGTCCAACATGAGAGCATCGTTCTAGTGATATATTGAAGTATAAAATTTTTTTCCTTAATTAATAGCTAATGCAATTTTTTACAATTAAAATTATATGATTTAGTTATCAGGAGAAGAGCTTCTGACTTTGGCAAAATATTAGGAATTGAATTTCAAAGGTATAAAGACGGAATACATTTGAGAAAAACAAATGTATAAGCATAAGTAGTAATTAATTAAATTACAAATTGAAGGAAATTAAATTTGGCAAGTCCCATGAAGGTTGCCTTTCTCTCATTGTTGCTAAATTCTACTGTTCTCCAAATTGACATTTGAATGAACTAATCATT